>NW_012130080.1:4030912-4043422 GCF_000143395.1 Atta cephalotes | reverse complement strand
AAGAGAGAGAGAGAGAGAGAGAGAGAGGAAACGACGGGAATTCGCCGCATAGCAACCATTGTACCGCGACGATGATATCTCGGTTTATAGGTCGTCTTCGATTTTTCAAATCTCTTTTCCTCTTTTTACGATACTCCAGAGGCCCAGCCACGGATTCCCAAAGGTGACGAAGAGGAACGTAGAAGGCACGTTCTATAAGCCGACGACGACAGGATGACGCGGAGAGATCTATTCTAGTAAAAAAGCACGATAAATTGCTCGTCGCTCAGAGCGCGGGATTTCGCGAGGATCGCTCCGAACGAAGCTCTCCGATTTAGCCTCTCTATATCCCTTAATACCATCGCAGGTCCGTTCCTTAAGTTTGATATCACAAACGCCGCTCTAATGGAGGAAAATAAAAGATTTCGCCGTATAGCAAGAAAAGAAGCCGTTCCATCTGCGTGATTCACAGTCTCGAAGAATCAGATTCATTAAACAGAAGGAAGTAAAAAAAAGTCAGTGAACTTAGTAAGTGAAGTAAAAAAAAGATCGCATGAACCCAGAACGAACGATTTTTCCAAAGTATCTAAACATTTAGATAGACACAGATTTGAAAATAATTTTCCTGTGCCATCAAAATAATTATGTAAGAAACTCAAGTATAATGAGAAAAGCTGTAAAAAAGTATTGACAGTCTAGTAACTAACTTGACTGTCTTACATAATTATTTTTATAAGAAAATTATTTTCAGATATGATATTTAACTAAATTTTTAAGTAAATCATTAAAAATGCATTCTCTTTCCATGTATAATATAATCAAATGAATTAATATAAATTGCTTGTAAAGATAATAAGAGTCTTTAATGTTACATATTTTTTGTTAGTCTTATCGAATTAAAACAACTGCAATATATTTTTATATCAATGAAGGATTTCATGAATGTTAAAAAGAGATTTCCATAGAAGATTGAAGTTGTAAAGAGTCAAATTGCTGACTGATAAGCGCAATCGGTCGATTTGTACTACTCGATATCACGATCGGTGTCACTGTTTCAAGGATTGGCATTACATCGTGTATCTCTCGTGGAACTGCTTATACTCGACGGGAGGGAATCTCAAAGAGGCGTTTCCATGACGACTACGAGAGCGAGTGGCACTGAGAACTAGTGATTCATCGCTAACATCATCGTGATAATCTCGCTTGACATGTAAAAAGCAGATTCAAAAATATTACTCCATTAGATACGAATGCAATGCGAATTAAAGAATAAAAGTTCACGTTCGCGTCAGCCGCGCAATTTAATTTCTACATTGTATATCTATAGAAAATCTCCTCGCGATACAATCGTTTCATATTACACAATATGGAAGTGACATTTATCATACACTGAGAGATAAACAAGTTCAAAGCTTCTATAATGAGAAATGTCACTGCCGTATTGCGTAACATGATTCAACCGATACCACCGTGCTCTGCGCGAATTTGCTCGTCCATTTCCGATCAATACACGACCGACCAACAAACTGTTGTCCAGTCTCTAATCGATATTGATCAACAATAATAATGGACTATTGTGAATGTTGTCGCGTTCAAAAGAATCATAAAATTAGTTTACGGAATAATTAAGCGAACAGATTAAATTACAAATGTTTAAAATTTTCGATATATTTTAATACACTAAAAAATAAAACGTTAATTTTAACTTAAAGATATACAATGGACTTTCTGAGACTTAATGGGCCGTCAGTTTAATAGATGCGAGCCATTACAATTTTAAAAGCTCTTCGAAGGATCATAACCGTCTTGAGAATTCAATTCGCAATTATGCAAAAATGTTCAAATTAATATTTATGTGTTAATTTCCATTGCATGTCTTTAAATTAAAATAAGTTTTATTTTTTACAGTGTACGAAAAACATGACTTTGTTGTATCAAATTTAAAAACAGATCTGAAAATAATTTTGTTAGACCAACAAAATAATTATTCAAAAATTAATTACAGAGGAAATTTAAGCATGATGAACAATGTTACAAAAAGTTTTAATATTCTAGCAATCAAATTAAGCATCCTGATTATTTTAATATTTTGATAGTCCAACAAAATTATTTTCAGAGCTGCAGCTAATTAAATTTTTAGATAGAAAGAAGACTTTCCTTTTCTATTCCTACGAGGTTTTACGAGACATGAAATTCCAAACGTCGTCGTTCATCGTATACTCGCAAAGTTTTTTTATACTCGCAAAGAAGCTCTCAAAAAATTACATTTACTCGCTAACGATTTAGCCATCGTCGTTCACGCGCGACGCGTACGCCTCTTTAAAGGATCGGTCACGTAATTGCGGCAAGAGTTTTCCTTCTTAATGGGCCGTCAGTTTAATAGATGCGAGCCATTACAATTTTAAAAGCTCTTCGAAGGATCATAACCGTCTTGAGAATTCAATTCGCAATTATCATGACAGACTTCTCATTTAAAAATATTAATAAAGCAAGAATATTAATAAAGCAAGTTTTAACAGGGACGGTGTCGAAATATTGTAAAAATATTTGAAATGAGAATGTTATTTTGCTGCTTCTTTTATTCCAAAGATAATATTTTGGATAATCTAAAGTTAGTGCCGAAAAATACTGTCACACAAACATGACGCTTCACACCTACAAAGCCTCATTTGCGTGTCAGTTATGCAGTGCCGTGAAGAGTGCCAAAATTGCGACAGAATATAATTAATTTTCAGTAAGAATTCTAAAATGAATCCGCTTGATGAGATCCTTATTTAACTTGGGTTTCTATGCGACTTAAAAAGAAAAAAGGTTGAAATAAATGTAAAAAATGTATGTTGATATTTCCAATGCAACATTGTAATGCATATTATAATGCTAAGGATAAATGGAGTAAATAACTACATGATGTTAAGAAAATTCCATATTAATGTTGATCCAAATTAATTGTGAGATAAATTTTTTTTATATTTGTAGTATAATATGGTATCTCTAATTATATGGTACATAATTATGATTAATACTGCCATAAATGTTAGTACTAATTATATTTATAATTCCATTAAAAATGTACATAGTTGTCCGAAAATGATTATAAATAGTTATTATTATTATAAAATGGTTAGAATTATTAACATAATTTAACTATTTATAATCATTTTTAGTGTCAACTATATGTACATATATTTTAATTGTATATATTTATTATCATAAATACTAAAAATTTTCCTCTCAATGTAGATTAATGTTTTTAATCACGAATTTGTTCATAACAGTCACAGTAAAAAAAGAGATGAGATTATATAATATATTCAAATTAATATCATTCATGCAGAAATCATTCATATTTCTTTGTTTAAACAAATGTATTCAACATAACACCTAAATTCTTTTCAAGACCGAGAAAAATTTTCAATCTTCTTAGCTAAATGCATATAAAACACTTAATATCAAAACTGTAATGTCTTTTGAAGTAAGCCTTTTAAAGGTTTTCAAAGTTAGTTTATGTGGTACTACAACTGCTTCCAATATATCATGACGACCTTAAGGTTACACACGACGACCAGATTAACGAGGACAGCTCTGCGGCAATGAACACGCAATGCACAGCCACGAACGTTTTATCCTGTAAAGGGGAGGACACGCTCGTGCTCTTTTTCCCTTTAAAACACATATTGCACGGTAAAATACGGTAGCACGTTCGAAAGCGTGGCAGCTTTTATCCGTAACGCAAAGTTCGAAATGTCGATGATAATACTGTAGATACAACATGCTGCGTTTTTAGGATCAAAAAACTTTTCCTCTTTTTATTAAACGTTCTTCTTTTTTTTCTATTAGATCGTTTCCTTACTTCAAAAATGACAGAACCCAAAAAATATGATTTTCAAATTATTACTATAAATGATTTAGGTAAAGATTATTACTTTACAATCACTGAAAGTAAACTAATTTAATAGTCCATTCGACAAATAACGTCATTCTTAGAATTTTCAAAAAAATATTATCATAATTCGTTCTAAAAGAATGACACATTTGAAGTTATATCTCTCGTTTTTGTAAAAAAAAGAATCTTCTACAGAGAATATTTAGAGTTAAGACGATTTTGGTAATCCAAATTTAAAGAAGAAATTGTTTTATTTTGAATTTAGTTCTTTAATTCTTAGAACTAGAAAAAAAAATTGAAAATTAATTGAATCGAGATTAAAATTAAATTACATTAGAAAATTATTATAATTTTGTACGTTATCAAACATGTCACAATTTTTAAAAATAATTTTTTAAAAGTTATAAGACAAAAATGACATTTAAAATTTGTCAATATTGATTTAACAATTCCAATGAATCATAAAATTTTTCTAACATCATTACTAGTTATATGAGGATGCTTAAATTCTCTTGAAAACACTCTCGAGAATTGTAAGATATCTAACTAAAAAATAAGTGTTGCTTTTAAAAATAAATAAAAGGTTGAACAAACGTTGCTTTTAAAAATAAATAAAAATTGCTTTTAAAAGCGATGTAATCTTATCGGCGAAGGAAATAACGTCTTCGACGTTCGGAAAAACAAAGTAACATTAAAATTATTTGTTGAACTAGTGAAGAAATTTGCAAACGTAAAACTTTTTACAAATCCTAAGACAAGCAACGACGCTTTGACGAATTGGCTCTCCCACTAAGATCGAATATTTCTCAGACACAGCTGCAAAATAAAATTCAAGAGGGTAGCAGTCGGCTGTAAAAAGAGCAACGCGAATTCCGAGCTGTCTACGTTCCGGAGCGACTCGGAAATAAGAAACATAACAAATTTATCTCAAGCAACTCCAAGACACGAGTATTCCGCTATCCGACCAAGTTTTTATCGAAAAATTAATTATACATTAGATTCAGTAATTAAATTAAAAACTGCACTCAAGAGATAATTCGAATAATCATAATTTATATATATATATATATATATATATATATATATACAATCTTGAATGATTTTATGATTTATTTATCCATTTATATAATTATACATATATTCATATATCTCTGTTTCTCATTAAATATAAAATTTAAATATGAAAATGTTTGCTTCTTTTACATCATATATTAAAAAGATATTTTTCTTTTTAATTCTATCATTTTATTCTTAAATATTTAAAGATATTTAAGTATACTAAATATATATATATACACTATTAAATATCTCGCAATTTGAGCACATTTCGCGTTTTCAAGAATTATTGGAAATTAATAAATTACAGTTCACATTCGGATATTTTTATATCCGTTTCCGACATTCTCCGAATATATATAATATATATATATATAATATTTCCCGATTTCACTTTAAAATCTGATTGAAATATTTGAAAATTTTTAGATCCATGCAATAACTCTTATATCATTTTCATATTTTCTCATACTCTTCTGCTTTCTGTCAGTCAAAAATTCACGACTGTGTATTTTTCTTGAGATAAATATACACGCGTCATCCGGTAGTCAGATCAGGGAGAGATCTTAACAAGCGCATAAATATGACAATGTTTAAACGCGCGCTGAACCTCCTCGTATAAACGATGAAAAAACGATGAAAAAACGATATTCAAGTCAAGAATATACAAAGAAAAATTTTGTTTTTTTTTTTAAGTCTCAAAAATGAACCGAGAGACATTTACATAAAGACCGAGTTTACGGAAGTGACTGTGACGGGTCGCGAATCTCGCGATAAGAGCACATAATTAGCATAATATTAATTATCCCTACGTGCGGTCTTTCACATATTCAAGTAATCGTGTACTTCCTAGACATTTTTCTCTAAACGGATATGGATCTGTTTCCGACAGAAATAACAAGGGTCTGATTCAAAAGGATGGGAAGTAGCTTAATTTTAATTATACTGCTTGTATCGGATAAGTTTAAATAAGACTCTTCAAGATAAATTCCAAATTAATTCAAGGAATATATTTCCAAATTCTAATTTCAAATCCTAATTTTTAATGAAACGATCTAATATTGAAAATTAAAAATCTCATTTCACGAATAGATAAAATTCCGTTTTCTATTCAATTCCAAATGGATTTTATTCTGATAGAAATTTTATTCTCTTGAACTGTTAAGATATTCAACGTCAAAGATTGAAAAATTGAAATGAAGACAGATTGAAATCTTCTTGATAAGAGTGAAAAATAGTGCAACATTAAATTAATTCCATCAATATTAATTTATTATTGATATGTCGCAATTATAAAGTCAAATATTGCGCTATGTCACAATCGTTATGTAACTCGACAAAACGTTATTAAACAAGAAGTAGAAAATTTCGTTGCGAGATGAATTAAAGATTGTCGTGTAACCCATGTTTCGCCAAGTAAGCGTACTCGATTCCTTACTCCTACGGTTTTTCGATAAGAATAATTATTTTCGAGCGGATGAGCGAGGTCGCGCACGTGTAGATCCTGCGGGAACGCGAAAACATCCCCCTTCGCTGGCGAGGAGAGGATCGGATTACAGGGCTCTATCCTCTGGCACGAATTCAATTTTCCAGCTAAATATACGCGGCGCGTATATTTGGCGAATCGGTCGGTTGTTTCAATCGTGAGCTTCACCACGCCTCGGCAACGCTATGGAGAGTCCCCGAGCTAAAATCAATGGCGCGCACTCGGAGAAGAGGACAAACGTAGGTCTAGCCGAAAATAGGCAATAATCTGGATTGTTCTCGAGAGTGGAGAATCCGAATCGTCTTGCCCGCGTAGACGAATTAATTAAGACATCCTATGTGATCTTACTACGTGCAATTATTCCGAAAAAATTCATGGAAAACTAAATTAATTACTGATAAATCAGGAAAATTAATTTAAAAAATAAATAGATTTAAAAGTTTAAAATATCGCTACTTATAATTACAAGAAGTTTCTCTGTATATACAGAAATCAATATTATTAGATTATTAAAGATAAATAAAAATACATACATTTGAATTCATCATAAAATATTAAAAATAAATATATTAATAATTTGAATCATAAATTAATTAAATAAATATTGTATGGAACGTTTTGTAACTTTTGCTGCTCGCGAAAAATTTTTCAATATATTTGGAAGTTGCAATTTTTCACGGGATAGTCATTTCAATTGTTGTGATCGTAATGTGATAAATACAAAAACATTTCGAGTAGATTACTTTCGTTGAGTCATCGCGAACTATTTTCAGTTAACCAAGCAATGGAACTTTCCATCATGCTTTTACTGACATTTATAAAGAAAAATACAAACAAAATTATTCCTCAATTCTATTCTTAATGAATGCTATTACGTGAATCTATTTATCAAAATATATGTGATAAATCTAACGATAAGCTTAATGACATCTATTGTTAAAAGGAGGAAGTGAAACAATTCTAACTTATGCAAATCTCTGAAATGCAAAATTACAAACAAATTTAAAATTAAATATTCGAATTCTTTAATAAATTTGTATTAATTTTCCAATTTATCACTTTTAATAATTCTATAATATTTATTCCATAAAGTACAAGCAAAACATAATTAATTCCTTGACCAAAGAACTCGTAATAATGCACTACTAGTAACTAGAATCAAACTCGCTAAACCTAAATGACTGTGTGGATCAGTCTCGGGGAGTTTACAGAATTTTATTTTTTATTGAAAAATATTAATTGGAAAATATTCTACTATATTAAACTATATTAAAACTATATTAAAAAATAAAATTTATGTTTTTAGGAAAATATATGATACGGATATGAACCCGAATCTATCTGTCTCTAAAAAAGTTTATAGAATTATTTTTTAGTATCAGCCTGACATCTCTCTCACGAATACCATGCGATTGTATATAGTCGATAAGGCGGTCACACTGTTTATCATTATCTCGCGAGATTGCAAGTATTTTCCATCGTATAATTTTCATTTATTAATACTCACAGCTTCCATGCGGCTAAACATATTATAGGTCGCATTGTTTTGAATTTGATTTTTCAAAAATAACTTGGTGACTACCTCGGTTAAATAATCACTAATCGTGATAAATGATAAGCGGACGAGTTGATGGATCAAAGTACGCGCCAGATTGTTCTTAATCATGACTTCAATTATATTAACTAATTGTGTTTTATCATGTTGAAGAATACACATTATCAGCAAACGTGATAATAAATAGCTATTGCTGCTCGAGTGAAGAGTCAAGAAAATCCGCAGGGAGCTGTGTTATCGATACACGTGGAACCATCTATCGACAACGCCTGTCGGATCGCATTGCATTTGTGGAATACACGACGGATGGCGCGGAGCGTCCATCAGCTAACTGCTAAGAGATTGCGAATAATCAAAAAAGTAATGCCCGTATTCATAATCAGACCTTGTACGTAAAGCTTCCTTAAATTTATCTTTAGATCAGAAGCCAATGAAATAATTCGTAGAGTATCTAAAGATAAATTTAAGGAAACTTTAAATATAACGCCTGACTATGAATACGAGAATATGAGACAGAGAATAGAAAATAAGAATTTCAACCTATCAGAAATTTCACATGGTTTCTGATAAGTTGAAATTCTTATTTTTTGTTTCCTTATTTCTTTCATTATACGTAGCCCTTGACAAGTGAGAACTGAGAACCAAAAGCCGGTATTCATAGTTAGTCTTATATTTAAAATCGTCTTAAGTAATGTCTTAAGATGCTAATATGGCTCTCTGATTAATTCGTGACATTTTAAAACGTTTTAATATATGTTGACTATGAATACTCTGGCCACAGAACCATATTAATGTGTCGAAATATTATTTAAGGTAATTTTGTAATAAAAGCAGACTATTAATGTTGGTAAAAAAAGTGAGACGATGTTTTCAGAATCGATCATTTAAAAAAAAAATGGATTTCGTTTATTAATTTCGCGATTGATTCACGATGACGTATAATAATATATATATATAAGAATATCAATCCAATTGAGAAAATCTCATTTTAATCCCTAATGTTTATTTATATCAATCTTCGTTTAAAATTTTATCTTTCTCTAATTTTTAGATTCAGAAAAAGATAAAAAGTAAGTTAAATCAGAATTAAAGTTACATTGGTAAAAATAAAAAATAAAACAATTCTCTTTTATCGTAATATTTTCATGATATAATGTAATATTGTATAAGTAGATATCACGTCAAAGTTCGATAATAATAAAATTCAAAATTGAATAACATTCGGAAATGTTAAATATTCGATAAGAAATATAAGCTCATTTCAAAAAAGTGTATGACTGATTGTAATCAACAATTAATTCTGACACATATAATAAAAATTATGTAAATGCATTTTATGCATTTCATTTTCACATATAAAATAGCTCACATGAAAAGTATCAATATTTTTGCTATAAATTGGTTGAAATTTTCTTGGCGAAAGGATTTTGACATAATTTTTACGTGACGCTCGTATGCGATATTGTATTTTCAATGGTCTGTACGTAAGATTCATTTTTGCGCGAACGCCATAAAAATGTCGCGCTCGACTTCGTCGGCGTAGATTAAGAACCGCGACGAATGCAGATTAAGAAACGATTTCTGCGACACGTACCCAAATCTCGCGACACAATTGCTCCCATTCATGATTCAGCTCATAATTGATCCGGATATTACGCAGGCGGACAATCCTAAACGTCTCGTCGAATGATTTTCGATCCAGCAGACCATGACCGCGCCGCGTTTTCCGCATGATCGCCAACGATTAACAAGAACGCGATTTTCAAATGATGATTCGCGCGAGTTCGAAACGCGGACGGCGCTGCCATCTGCGAGCAACGCAAAGAACCGTTTTCTCAGTGCGATTGATATTACAGAGATCTGCTCGCTAAAAAAACGACGAATTATTTCCAGATAATTTTTAATTACTTTTAAAAATAAAAATTATATCGATCCATTATAAAATGCATTTTATATTGTAAAAATTATTGATATACTCTTTATTTTTTTTTATTTATTTTTTTTTCAAGAGCTTTACTCTATATTTTTTTCAAGAGCATGTGTATTTAAATAATGAATATAACTAGAATATAATTAGAAAAAAAAGAAAAGTTAAAAATTTTTTAATTAGTAGTAAAAATTTTTTAATCAGTAGTGAATAATAAAAATAAAATTGTGTTTTTAAATTTATAATTTCAAAATGTACATATTACGTATTCTTAGATATAAATATATTGTCAATTTATAATTAATAATAAAATTCTAATTATAGAATGAAAGAAGTGTAGCTATTATAAGTCTCTACGTGATTAAAATATTCTATATAGTTCACAACAAAAACATGAATTATCGATCTTTGCATCCAGCATTTTATGCTCACTATTAACGTATTTTCTTCTTCTCATTTAAATTATTCGATTAATTTGTAAAAAACAGACATCAGCTTCAATAAACGATAAAGAGAGAAAATCTGAATAATTCCAAATAAACCTTATATTTTAAATACAACGTAACGCATATATATCTTAATTACATTTCCAATAACTCCATTAATACCGTTACCGAGCTCTCTAATTACATTCTTAATTACGCTTGACCAATATATACATGCATTTTCGGAAGATATAATGGTCAAAATATTCGTTTTATTTACCAATTTTGTGTCTGAATTATCGTCAATAATAACCACTTTATAAACATTATAATTCGTAATATTCTAATGAGACAACTTCATTCAATAAATTACGACTAGAAAGATCGATTAAAGATTAGATTATTCCGAATTTTGTGGGAAATCAATTGAAATCATCCTTTTTATTAGTCTATCATATTTCAGATTTCAGGCAATATGAATCCTAAATATTAAAGATAAATCCTAAATATTTTAGGTAATATAAATCTCCTGTGGATCTCGAAAGAACCAACGACTGAATTATAAAAAATCGTCACGTTTTTCTCGTTATTTCTTCACAAAACTTTTTACTGGCTTGAGTCACATATCACGGAAAAAGAACGATTTTGCTGAAGTCCACAGATTCAATTAGATACTAAAAGAACAATTTTGCTGAAAAATCTAAAAATTTAGATATAAATCTAAAAAATAATTGTGCTGGATCAAAATAATTAGGTAGAACGACAGAATTAGTTGTTAAAATATCAAAACATTTTGCAGCATTACTTATTACGCTTAAGATTTTTGCAAAATTATTTTGATGGTCCAGCAAAATTATTTTCAGATCTGTATGTAGCCAATTTAAATTCTTCAGCAAAATTGCTCTTTCAGTGATAGATCTAAAAATAATTTTGTTGAATTATGGAAATAATTATGTAAGAGATGCTCAAATATACTGAACAATGCTACAAAAAGTTTAGATATTCTAGCAACTAGCTTAAGCGTCCTACATAATTATTTTGATGCTTCAACAAAATAAATTTTCAGATTTGTATCTAGTAAAATTTTGTAATACTGCAGCAGAATCATTCTTTTCACATATTAAGATTTGTATTGTTCATCGGTATGATGTTCGATTTCCAACTTCTTATTATAAATACAATTTATATATAATATATAATATTTTATTAATTATATATAATATATATATATAATATATAAATACGTGGAAATATTCGGATGAGTACCATTCTCGTTAAATCGATGAAAACTACTCATTTCCGGATCTTTTATCTGTCCATTATTAATTCAGTCGGTGAAGACCGAAAAAGCAAATACTTTCGAATTATTCATAATCTCCACAGTATTCGCGAAAAGCGTAATGGGTCTCGGCGAATAAAAGCCCTTACTCGGGTCTCGTTGACTCTCTATCGGAACACCTGTGAATGCCTGCTGCAAATTAAAATCATGCGAGAAAGGCAGGAGAAACTGGAATCATCACCAACGCGGAAATACGACCTCGGAATTTCTCCATTCTGGAGATTCCGGCATTCGTGACATATGATAGACAGGTGTGCAATTACTCACTTTGTTTTCAAGCAAATAGTTACCTATACTCTTAATTGCAATTTTGAATGTAATACAATATCATAAATTACTACATTATCACATACAATTATAATTATATTGCAAATAATTATATTTTACATTATATTTATATTCTATTTGTATTACAAACAATTATATTATTTAATTTTTACTAACTATTGTAATTCTAAAAATAAAAGAATTCTATTGTTGTAAAAACATAAAAACTCTTTATAAATTCAAAAACAAATTATGTATTGCATTATATAATATTGTATGTTAGAAATAATAATTATTTAGATAGCATCTTTTTAAATTACGCTCTTTTTAAAGTTATTTTGTGTAACATATTTTTTTGTAAATTTCTAATTATTCTTATCTTATGTTCTCTTTCTCAAAAATATATTATTTCCTCATAATGACTACTAAATGCGCGTTAATTAATGTTGCATATAACTGATAAAATATGCAGAATATTCGTACATATCGCTTTGTGCGGGAATTTTAATTTTAATGAAAAGGAAGCCGCTACGACACACCAACGACTGAGATATATATATATATATATATATATATATATATATATATATATA
>NW_012130080.1:4029760-4030892 GCF_000143395.1 Atta cephalotes | reverse complement strand
ATATATATATATATATATATATATATATATATATATATATATAGATAGATAGGAGAGAGACTATCCTGCGCATTTCCTGCAACTGACGTTCCGTCTCCTTTCGCCAAAGGACTAATTTGCAAGGCAAGGGATTTAATTAGCAAGTGCACAAAGACAGCGATGCACGTTAATGTCGCGTGATATGCCTCTTTTTAATCGCCCGTTCAATCTAATGCGCTGGACTTAGATTCCTTGTCTGCTATATTTGAACAACTTTTGGCATACGCAGAATTTTTCAGTCTAGAAAAACTTTTTAGCTACATGTGCGAGAAAGAAGCGTAAAAAATAATACTGAATATTTTCTATACATAATACGTTTCACCTTCCAAAGATGTAATTATATGTTCATAATACGCTTTCATTGTATTTGTGCATACAATTCACATCAATGATATCGTTATGTAATAACTCTACGAGAATTGATTCGCGTTGTTGTTTATAATTAACGTGACAACTGCGGCTTTATTGCACAGACAGCATAATCACGTAACGATACAATCATAATTACAATCGTAATTACAACGATGTCAAATGAAAGACCGGCAAATTCGTTTGATCGACGATTCACCTTTTTTTATCATAAACTATACAAAATTCTTATTATCGAGAGAACTTACAATAATTTCTTTTTCCCTTCTTGCTTCTAAACTCAAATATCTAATTGATATTAATTTATCTTTTTCTTATTTGTTTAATTAATAATTATAACTTTCTTTTTCTTTTCTTATTTCAAATATTTATTCGTTATTTTAATGTGCGTCTTCAATCCGTCACGTTTTTCTCATTATTTCTTCAATTTTATGTAATTTTAAATAATTTTATGAGATCAAGTTGAACTAAACTAAAATTATTTATAGCAAATAAACATAAAATATTATATATTTTTCAAACCATATTTATATCAAATGTGTTTCTCTCTTATCTCAACTTTTTCTGTCCAATATTCGTATGCATCTGCAAAATTATTAAAATATTTTTCCTTGATAAACCGTTTTGCATTGAGACGCATACATACATATAGAATTTTCATCGAGTATTTTTTGTTTTTCCCACGATTGGCTTTTCGCGCGATCTGTTTGTTCTCTTTTCTCTC
>NW_012130080.1:4014943-4029740 GCF_000143395.1 Atta cephalotes | reverse complement strand
TTCTTCTTCTTCTCTCTCTACTACTACTACACACACACACACACACACACACACACACACACACACACACACACACACACACACACACACACACACTCTCTCTCTCTCTCTCTCTCTCTCTCTCTCTCACTTACACACGCGCGCGCGCGCGCGCATTTTATCCCGTATGTTCGACCTTTTTGCATCCCCTTTTTCACATCCCTAGGAATATTCTGAATATCCTCGATTCTAATTCAATCGCACGATTTTCTCCCAGAAAATCCCTCCCCTTGAGATGGCTTTGCTCAATATCACCTACTCACCTACGATCTTACGAACCTTTCTCCTACTTACCCTCTCAAGCCGCCGCTGGTGCGTTTTTCAATTCCGACCTCGAGACCGCTATCCGCCGGACTGCCGCTGTGCGATAAGATTTAAGGGTGTCTCGACGAGAAAGGAAACGACTCGGTAGGATGAGTTCCCTTCGTTTTTGTGAAAATTTAGAATTTCGTGTAAAAAATGAAATATAAAATGGCCAGAGCATAAACTTAATAAAACGCGACCATCGAGGTTGATGTAAACGAATAATTTTTTTATCCTCACTTATATTCTTAATTCTTCTCTCTCATATAATTATTTTTAATTCTTCTTACTGTAAAATTCCTGATTTCGTTAAAACATTATCGTATACTATAACATTTGTTTTATACGAAAAAAACTCCTCTCGCAAAGAAATTTCTATAATATTATCGAGACTGCACTGATAAAAATATTATAAGTTTAATATACTTTTAAGTTATAGTTAAGTTGATTTTAATTCCATAACATTACATTATATTAAATTAAATTTTATGTATGTGTAGTTGAAAAGAATAATTGTGTACATGTACATGAAATTTATTGTACTTTTCATAAAATATCATGAAATTTAATGTACTGTCCATAAAATTTTATGAGAATTTACATGAAATTTAATGCACACATTTATTACTTTGCAGTTACGTCATAATTAGAAGTTTTCTTTACATGTTATTTAAATTCATTACGAAATTTCTAACAGTGTGTATCACGTTATTAGAATATGTGAATATGATTAATAACTAGCAGAATGATCCGGTAATTACAAAATGGGAACTGTTTACGAGTGATGCAGCACGTTTTTCTTGTAAAAAGTATCAACTTTTTCGATCCAACTCTCACTAATATTCAACAAGATCCATGTCTCATCCGCGAGATTGTAAAATACTCACGTTTGCACTTCTCTACATAGCTTTAAAAGTTATTTCCATGTATTCCCTATGTTCTCGTTATGTAACAACATGAGATTTACGGACTTTTTCCCAGATCTTCTTTCGCAATAATTAGATTAAAAATGTCCGCATCACGTACTCGCATTAGCAAATTTCATGCAGTAATCACAGAAAAATTTCATTAATTTTCACAAAAGCAATTGTACTGAATTTATTAAAAGTTTAAATTTATTAAAAATCTGAAAGATATATGAATATATTTAATAAATATCTTTCTATATGATTTCGTGTGAGTTTTAATTTTCGTGCAATTGAGTATACTGGATTAAAACATACCAAAGTCGCACACATAATTAACATCATACCTTTTTACACTCGGAACAAGGAGATGGAAACGTCGCTATGTGATATTATCCTGAAACTTTTAATATTCTTTCTCTTTATTTCACGAAGATTAAGTTAATACTGTGCTTTTGCTAGATGGGAGTATACGTAAAACTAAAATAACTTCAACGACAACTCGACAAAGCTTTATTTCGAAATGTTCGCTTAATTTTCAACTTCTAATTCAGCACGAGAATTAAAATTCTCTTGCACAAAAGTCTAGTAAATTCTTTATGATAAAAACGGAAAAGAGAGAGCACGAAGGAAGAAACTTTCTTCGGTCGCATCAATTCTCGTTTCTTATATTTCATCGCGCTCGGTTCGACGATTCCAACGTGCTAATCAATATTTACGCCCTTTTAACTCAAGGAATAATATTAATTATATTTTTTGAAACGGTGAACCATTTTTTACAATGACTACGTATAAATACCTATCAATACTCACATAAATCACAAGAAACTACAAACTAATGTAAATCAACATATATAGCAGTATTATATTGTGTACATTTATTTATGTAAAATATTTTGCAATAATATTCTCTTATAATATATTACGGAAAAAAATGGTTTTGCTAAAAGTGTATAAAAAATGTCTAAAAATTTAGATACAGATCTGAAAATAATTTTATCAAATTATCAAAATAATTAATGTAGGACACAACTGATTACTACAAAATATTGCTCATCATGTTTGTTTCCGTACATATTTATAATTACTTTCATAATTTAACAAAATTATTTTCAGATCTGTATCCCGCTAAATTTTTATAAATATTTTAGCAAAATCGTTTCATAAAATAGTCATAATTTCGTCGAGATTATTCACTTCTGATATTATTCTTATTCTGAACTTCAATTGGACAAAAAGTTTTCATACGATACTACTTTTCTACATTCTTATGCGACTTTGCATTTTTGAAAAATTATGCTCACGGTTATCCTGTTTGAAGAAAAATCGCCGACTTTTCGCGTATTTCAACATGCGCGATGCTCACATGTTACTGTCAAGTTTAAGGTCAAGCAAAAAACGCCATTTTCCGGCAGTGGCTCAGCGACGGACGTAAGAGGATTAAGCTAGTTTTCTTCCCACCGGATTTGGTGCATCGCACCAGCTGCTGCTGCTGTCGCCCACTTTCTGCTTATTTCGTTTCCTTTTGACACATGATGATTAAGACAATTAATATGAATTTTCATCGACTTGTCTGCTATTGGCTTCATATTTGACGATCACTTATTTTAACACTGTTCGATCATTCTTCAAATAGGATTTCTTCCGCAATCATCGTATAATATTTTAAAAGCATTAACATAATATTATAATAAAATGTAAAAATTCTACAAAACTATCAAAATCATACAACAGTAATACATAATAATATATAATATACATACATAATTTTTAAATTATAAACAAAGTTGGTCAATGTTACTCGATCTCTGATATAATTAATTGTCCAAATTATACTTGTATTGTTTGCATATTACTCAAATTATATTTGTGCCAACAATATGTCGAAACAAAGGTTTTAATTATAAATAACAATCAAACAAGGAGTATATAAGACTATCGTTAGATGTTTTGCGAAAATTATGATTCTTTATTAACTACACAATACAAATATATAAAACATTTTTCATCATTATCGGATCATCCTGTATACCGAAAATTAATATTTGAAAAGTAATTAAAACGCATAAAACGATCAAAACGATTAATTCGGTAATAAGAAAAAGTAAGATAATAAATTATTCCACCTGCTGATCTGCCGTTACTCGATACCTCTCATAAATTGTCGGATTCTCCTCCTTCCTCTCGAATTTCTTTACTGCACACACACACGCACACACACACACGCGCACACACGCGCACACACGCGCACACACACATATACATGGAAAACACATTAGCGCAATTCTTTTCACTCTCGATGAACCGTATGACGAAACTTCGAAAACGATGCGTCAAATTTGAAAAATACAGAAAAGAAGTTATCAAGAAAATATGTATCACCCGTTAAAAATCGATAATTTTTAATTTTCTTCATCACGTCGATCGCGAACAAAATATATCCAGATAAGTAACAATCGTTTCGTTATGCTTACAAATTGTTAGTCGTAATGGTAATTTATTAGTAAATTAGAATACTCTCCTGTTTCAAATCTTAATAAAAATACACTTATTCGACGTGTTTTCACTCAAAACGAAAGAATCTGGCAAAACGTCGTAATAGTTAAATGAGTGAGCCGATTGCTAATTTTAATAATCATCACGAATGATCGCATTTTAATAGAATAATGTAATCATTAATGTAATACGGAGCGGCTCGTACCGCTGCTTGCCCGATCGAGTCTCACTGTGCGAATGATACCGCAATGCATGACCTTGCGTAAACACAACACCACGCGTCGTACGTTGTGCGCCAGCCAACTCGTCGCCGTTACAAGATATGTATTTGCTATTATAAAATATTTAACGTCGTTTTGCTCCGTTATTTTCGATTAATTATGATATATCGGCTATTCCCGCACAGCGATAAGCTTTTTGCAAGAATTTCGTTCTAGACACAAGTCGGCAAGTTCGTTATTATCGCACTCTTAATTCGAAGACAATAATGCCCGTTTCTATCAATTTTTATCAATATAGATTAATTTAAATTTCGATTCTTACCTTTCATCCTTTTTTAATTTTTACTAGAACTAGAAAAAGATGAAGAGTTAGTTAAATCAAAATTAAAATTAAACTATATCGAATAGAAACGGACATAAGTGAATTATGTTAAACAGTGTCTGTATTCTGTAATTTTTCTGTAACAAAAGTGTCGTTATATCGTTGCGCATGTATTATATGATGAAAAAGCTACTACGATAACAACGAATTGTTGTTAAGAATTACAAAATATAGACACTGAGATCTCTTCGGATCTATTTGACTTAAAATTTATTAATTTATTTTCTTACTAATATATTATTTAAAAACTTTTTTCTCTAATATTTGATAACTTTGTTTGTTAATGTAAAAATTTTTTAATTTTCATTTTTTACAGCTTTTATTCACATTAATCCAAACAATATGATTATATAATAAATTTCAACCGTTAAAATGATAAAAAATCAAAATCACGATAGTATAAATCTGAATGCACGAGAAATACACGTATATGTGAAATACCGAAATTCAAGTTTCGTTAAAGAAATACGTAATTATTATTATATTTATATTAATTGCCTAAAATATTTGAAGACCGAGATATGCACATACATATATAAAAAATATATATAATTAAAATATATCAAGTTTTCAAACGATATGAAAATACATATAAAATTATAATTAAAATCCTGTCTTGAAATCTGATGCAAATTCTGTAATTACAAATCCCCTAAAACGGACTTTAAAATAGAAATCAAATAATTCGCGTATAATATTTTTTCCTATTATTATATTCATTAATATCCTATTAATTATATTCATTCGTGAATATTAAAGAACATTATATTGTAACATATTCTTATTAATATCGATCAAAATCCGTATGTATATAATGTTTAAACACAAAAAAATTGAAAAACAAAATCAACGAGACAGTAAAAATTAATATCAATTTATACAATAAAAATTAATATTAAATGACAAATCGATACGTGTGTAAAAGTAATTGTAGATTTAAATAAATTTTTTATATGTAATTGACCAAGTTTGATTTTATAATTCGAAAATTATTGTAATTTCAATAATTTATAGTTATATTTTTTTATAAAATTTTAAAAATATTATATTTTTTATAAAAACGATTTAAATTTAAAATCAATTGTAAATTAATAGTTTAAACATTTAATTCTTACTCTTTTAGATCAAAATAAACAGTAGGTAGAACAATATAACACGTGATTATTTGAAAGGATAAAAAATACATTTATGTGAGACTCTATATACATACAGATTATATATACGGATAATTCTTAAATCAGATAATTTTTTTTGCTGTTCTAGTACATCTTTCTGATTGAAAAAATAGCCTTTCATTCAGTTGATACTTTTAAACAATACGAATATCTCCGACGTTATTTAAATGTATTATAGTTATTATATTTGCATAATAAAAAACTTCATATACTTATAGTTTTGAAATTATTGAGAGAAAAAAAATAAAGGTTCTCTTTGTCTAACTAACGTTAATCACTAGAAATTAATAACGAGAATGCTCTGAACAGTTATTACATAACATATTTTTATTATCTATCTATAAAAATATCTATTCTGCGTATACGTTAAATCTCAGACTTTAACCTGATAACACGTTTGCGAAATTGAATATTTATGGGATATGTATTCTATCGATCTTTTTATACGTGTTCAATCTTATGGTCCACCGTATTATGTAGGCCGATATTTCTTACTTTACTTCAAGTAAAGAGGATAGGATCAGATTAAAGTTTTTGCGGGACGGTCGGAAAAATCGATATACCAACTCTAACGAGAAAGCGTTCTCTAAACTCATCTCAGGATCAAGCCGGATTAAATGCGCAAAGGATTAAAAATTACTCAAGCATTGGATTACGTCAACACCGAAAGGAAATTATTTTACATCATCCACGTTATCTCTTTAAAGTCGTTTACGCATAAAATGCTGTACATATTAAACAGAATATCAAATTATATGGATTTCGACAATTTTACAAAATCTTAAATTTTGAGATTAAATAAATACATTTTGTCTATAATAAATTAAAGATTTAATAAATATTGTATTTTCAAAAAATTTTTTAGCGATATTTATAGCGATATTGATAATCGATTTAATTATCATGCTAAATATAATATATATTCATTAATAATTTCCAAAGTGTATTATATTTAATACGTTAAAATGCACTTTTAATGTATTGTAATAATAATATTAATTCCAAAATAGCGATTAATAAAATTTTAGTTACTTACAATATGTGCTATTCGATGTGGCGTTTTGGCGCGATAGTTTGACCTGCAAAAAAGAATTTTAATAAAATTTCTTATTAAATGCATACATATTACATTAGAAATAAATTAGAATTAAGTTAACTACTCTTTGCTCATTTTTCAAATTTCCCTTCATGAGAATCTAATTCATTTTTTTGAAGTAAAAGAAAGATACGTATATTGTATTTCTTTCGCAAAACAATTGCAATATATGATACGAGAAGAAACGCCAAATTTGCTTCAAATTCACTTCACAGAATACTGTATTACATTCTTGAATTCCTGAGATTCATTTTAATCGCATTTTAATCGCATAACTGAACCACCCGACTTCATACTAGCTTCCAAAATAGTGGCACCACACGAGTTGCTCGAGAATTCAGATTAGATTCGGAGGATGTGCGAACAGGCCTCGCTTATAACTCTATCGAGCGTGCATATTAGCATCGAAAAGAGAAAGATACCTCGCACGTCTTTTTATTCTATTTTCTAGGCGATCGATCGATTGACCAGAAGGTCGAAGAATCTCTCTCAGCGTCATTCGTGCGCGACATCCAATAAGGCACCTAAAGCTCGACAATAGTCGAAGGATTTCACAAGGTATAAATCTGCAAGAATAGCTCTGGCATGGAAATCGCGAACGTCCGGATCGACGTCTGCAGTCGTCGAATAAGAATTTCCTATGTCCTTCCTTGTTATCCTATTTGATCCTACGTTTATTGTGTCATCACGAACGTGAAACCGCGTTTCGCCGCGCAAAAGGGAGAAACAGTAATTGAAGGGCTGCTACTGCCCGAACGTGCCGCACGAGAATGCGGTTTTCGCAGCTGCAGCTGCACGAATCGAAGCGAAACGTAGTTAGCGGCACGTCGTACGTGCCACGCGATTTCTCGCGAGACCGTTCGGTCGCATTCGCGCGAATTAATTACGACCCGGATATAACTCGGCGAAAATAACCGTCTTCCATCCGACGGTTATTTTCGCCGATGGAAAATGTTGCGGCTTGTTTGCTCGTGTGTACGCGTCAGAAATCACGATTATTATTTCCTGAACGCTCGCTACCGGCTGCATCTCTCATCGACTATTTGCCGTGGTAAGTAAATGCCGCACTTCTCTGCGCGGCGCCGCGCCGCGCCGGAACATCGGCGTGTTTTCGCTCTCACCTCTCGTGTTGCTTACGCGAGCTTATGTAATGTAATTATATTCCGATGATGCATTCTGTACGGAAGAACGAATATCTTATATGTTACGCTAGTTCTATACGAATTTTTCAATAACTACTCATCTGAAACATTTTTTCGATGGTAATAAAATACCGTTTTACATGAGAAATAAAAAAAGAATTTTTTTGTTAGAAAAAATGTGATGATATTGATATTATCAAAAATTAGGTCACTGTGAAATTCATAATGTTAAATTATACCTAATTTGAATTATTTTTAATCATTTTTATAGGCCATGCCATTGCTCTTACTTATATTTAATATAGCATCAATTTAATTAAAATAAATAATAAAATTAAACGGTTTAAATTAAGAAAATGTATTAAATTTCTGCAGAAACGGATTGATTTACATTTTAATATATAAGGAAGTTATAAAAATAACAAAATGTAAATCGATTCATTTCTATAATTAGTTTTAAGTAAATAACGTTTATATTAATACACTTAGTAAATAATACATTTAATTTAAATCCAATTTAATACATTTTCTTGATTTAAATCATTTAATTTCACTGTTTTAGTTAAATTAACGACGTAGAAGCAGACTACCTACAGAAATGATTAAAATAAATTAGATATAACTTAATAATATAAAATATAACAATAAAATATAGATTTGAAAATAATTTCTAAATAAGTTGAATTATCAAAATAATTATATTATACGTCCAAACTGATGTTAGAATGTCAAAATTTTTTGCAGCATTACTCATCGTGCTTGAAATTCTTACAAAATTATTTTCAAGTCTATATAAATTTTTAGATGCTTCAACAAAATCATTCCTTTCGTCATATCATAAATAGCTATGTAGACTACGTACGATTTTAGTATTTATGCTCTGTTAGAAAGGATCGAACATATCAGCATCTTCTCTTCAACTCAATACTTTAAAGAAAAACAGTAATATGATTCAAACTACCTCACTCTTTCTAAACCGATAGTGACAACTTCGGAGAAATGCGCAGTCTATTCTACAAAATACACAATCTGACAATAGATTTGTTCGCGTTGCTTATATAACTTTTTCCATTCAGGATCTTCAATTTTTCTCTTTTCAACCTGAATAAATATTTATCTCAAGTGCAAAGTACATTTTTACAAAATATATATTTATTTCGAGTGCAAAAATTTTTAAAAATTTCAAACAACGCGGACAAATCTCATCCACACTATCACTGTTCTTCTTTTTTTACAATTTCTGATTTCTTTACACTTTCGATTGCGGAGCTTGCGCGAATTCCGTGATTGGATCTAAGTCAACAGACGAAAGAACTGCAAACGGGGGGGATCGGATCAATCAATCGTCCATCGTCGAAACGGATAGCGCCATAAATTCTATCTCACGAATTTCGACAGGTCCGTGTGTGTAACCAGGCGCAACTGCGGGCGAAACTGCAACTGCAAACCGACTGTAATTGGAAGGGCCGTGGGGCGTGTACTATGTACCCGTCGCGTATATGGAAGTTATCGCATAGAAAGACCGTGATCGAAATCGAAAACCTCCAGGCGCGTATCGGTAGCGTTTTCGGCATTCGAATTAGGCGCGTCGACACATAACACTTTAATCAAATTGCCACACACATTCGAGCTGACAGTTGCAGCTGCGTTACAAACTTCCAATCGCGCGCAAATTGGCTATCATAAATCAACGTCATCGTCGTAAGTGGCGTACCTAAGTAATTCGAATATTACTTCACAGAGATTACGCAAACACCACGATTTTATCCTAATAGCTTTATCCGGAATACATTCTGGGAATGTCTTTAGGATGTTCACAAGATATACGGACGTTTTCTGAACGTTTTTTTCTCCTAGAAGTCTGTATTGTTAGGATACGTACTGTTAAATCTATAGAGAAAAAGAGAATATCAAATTTAACTTAACCTAAGTAAGTCACCACTGCTCCTACTCAATATGTATTGTTATTTTATACTAAAACAATGACTAAATTAGAAATTTTATTATAGATTTAACAATGTAATGTTTATATTCAATTTGCCAGATCTGAATTTGTAATTTTATATCAATTCGTACAGTATGACAGAAACAAATTGCTTAGATTATATAATTTTAAAAATTAGTATATCCCATGTATAAATTATAAATACAATATTAATATAAGGTGATCATTGACCATTTAATTATATACTAATTAGTTCTTAAAGAATTAAAGCATATAATTAAAATAATAGATAGATTTGTAACATAATTTCATGGATGATTAAAAGTAACATTCGTAATAATGCAAAACAATTTAACTGAGTGCAAATAAGAATACTCACAAATAGAAGTGCATGATTATAATTTTACCTAATTAGCGTAAAATTTGTATTCTTCATGTATAATTAATATGTAAATATACTTTAATTTAATTTACAATTAAATTGCGCATTAATATTCATATTGCCTTTTCACGTCATGATTCAAATTGCTTATTACTTTTGACAATTGAATTTAGAGCAATTCGATTTGTAAAAATACTGATAACATGATGTAATTAGAACTCTATTTTACCTATGTAGTAAATATTATTCATTTCGATATATATAAAAACGCTGATGATATAAAACTCATTGGCTGAAGTTTCGTTTCGAAAAAAAATTATCACACGCGTAATACTTTATATCCGCATTAGTTTGAAAGACTATACAGAGTGAAACTTTTGTGTGTTGTCCCTTGTATTTTCTCCGTCTTTCTCGTGCGTTCGTATTTGTCCAGAAGAATATCCTGTGTGACAATAATCGTAAAAATGTTGTTTCCTGAAACGTAAAATCCGTTGTGTTAGTTTAAAAAAAAGCTATCAAAGAATTTAAGCTATCGTAAATTCACAAATAGTGATGCTTACCCGATCCTGCATGATGACGTAAGCCCAGAGCAATTTATTTCGATTAAATTTAATCACGATATATGACATGTTTTTTAATTTGTATTTATAAAGCTGATATAAAAAAAAAACTTGAGAAAAGAACTGTGTCCAAACTGTGTCGGAAAGATTTAATCCCACGTCTGTAGCAAGTTGATCGTTCTCCGGAGTAAAAAGGAAACTTTCGATTTAAGAAACCTTTGTTTACCAAATCACGTTACTAGATTTTTGCTAACGACTTTATGGGGAGTTCGCAGATTTCATTTCCGAGTGGGCCGTAAATCCTAGAAACTTTTCAAATTAAATTTCTAAATTGCGCTTGATCTAGCACAGGGCACTCTCGGTCTCGCTTAACTACCTTCCTTTATTTTTCAAGCAGGCGAGAAAGTCCGGACAGTTTGACGAGCGTTTACAGAGTTTCGTTCGGGAATTCTCGGCGCGCAACTTTCGGAAGTCCTGGTCGAGAAGTCCTATGGTGGAAATAATGAATCGCTTCGCACTACGGATGATAAATGTGGCTTTGATAAATCGCAACATCCGCCACTAAATTTGTACTATGATATAATGAAAATGTGCTCGTACAGCTAAAGCTTTCCGTCTTGCCTGTTATCAGGATTAATGAACTCAACTCGAAAGGTAGCGTAAGTAAGAGAGATTTGCAATTTCATTATAACTTCAACTAAAAATATCTAAAACTTTTTGTCGTGAAAAATAAACTGTTTTTCTGTTTTTCCCAAGAAATAAACAAATGGTGCATATTACGCGCACAGAATGAGCAGTACACGTTTTTTCACAATTTCCTTTATCTCTACTGATTTCTCTGGATGAAAGTTTAGTAAGAAATTATTATTTTTTTCACATCTTTTATTCAAAATTAATCCTTCGGAGGGTTTATGATGAATCTATTGATCTACTCAAAATTATTCTTTACGTTATATTCGATTTATAGTTATTAAAATAAGTTTAGTATTCATATATTCTTATTATATGAATTATGTTATTTTGTTCATAAAATTAATTAGTATATATTAAATGAATCTTAAAGACCCAACGTTAATAACTATGTTACAGATTTTGATCAATCAGCTTGAAGGGTTAAATATCTTCGTAGATAACCTTTAAAAACTTGTTAAAAAATGTAATCAATTTGGAATCATATAGTTTATATTTATTATTCTGATGGTAATTTTAGCATTGCCGATTTACTACTACAAATTTTAATATAAAATATAATCAAGACATATTCTCTCTAAAATTCGTACTAAAACATATGCAAATATTCGACTGTGCTTTCAATAAAATCGTCGTTCACGCATATTAATTTTTCCGAGAATTTAAAATCTTATTCTTGAAGGTTTAATGTATTAGTCAGAGAAAAACTGAAGACACTAACATTGTCTTGAGAGCGATCGTAAAACCTGAATAAAAAGAGTTAAAACGTGAAAGTACGTCAGTAACGGGTGTTGGTGGTTAAAGGAAAGAGACAAAAAAAATCAAATGAAAAGAGCTAGCCGAATTGAGGTCAGTTGAATAATAAATCATTCAACAAAGTTCTTTTCAGAGACTGAAGACATAAACTTTTTCGTATCCGTATCTCAAAACAATTGTACGAAAACGTGAATTTTTGGATTCGTATAAAGAATGACAAAAAAGTAAAGGTACATAAATTAAAAATATATATATATATATAACGGCTTTGCTCAGAAAAATAACTACTAATTCGTGAGAATAGTCTCTTGGGATGATTTTATATCCCAACGACAAGAAAATGTAAATTGTTGTAAAATACTGCTTTGTATGAATATCGTTTAATATATTTTCTTCTTTTTTTATAACTATTCTTTATGAAACCTTTAAATATGCAATTCCATTTAAAATTTGCAATAAAAAGTGTTATATTAATTAAAGTTGTAATATATGTAATGTATGTAATGGACGAATAATAACGTAAGAGAAAATAGAGAAAAATAGAAAGATAGAATAAATAGATGGAAAAAAAGAGAAATAATCGAATATAAGAAGAAAAGAAAAAATTAATCTAAGCTTAATGCCATTGCACGTTCCGAGAAGATCTTACGATATCAAACTAAATTCGGCAAACAGTTCAAGAACTCAAGACTCTTAATTTTTAAAACCGACCCAGAAATCGAAACGAGAAGCATACCAGAGTCTGTTGTCAGGGATCAAGATACTGGGCGCTCACGATATTGTTAATAATGACGGATGAAGTCGATCGATATGGAATTTGAATAAGAAATCCGCCTTTAATCTAGAAAGGAAGCGTGACTCACATCAAAAGCTCAGCATCATCATCAATAACTGAGATTATTCTCGCGTTCCGATCTCTCTTCATCTTACAGATAAATAGAATTGCTTATTACCGAAGCGAGATAAGTTAAACATAAAATAATGACTATATTAGCAGTAGATATAACGATTGATTAATAGAACTTTCTTAAATTGTTAACGAGATTTTACGATTGTATGAATAATGCTTATCTTCAGAATAGATTTCTTAATCAAATATATATATATCGACTGATGTGTTTTATTATAGCTTATATTATTGATATTAATTCTTATATGTAAATAAATAATATGTATAATAAATATAATATGTAAATAAATTCGTTATAAAACTTTTATTTTGTTTTATTTTGTGAGAAATACTCTCATAACAAGCTATTTAAATGCTTATTCCGTTTAATATTTGTTTCGTTTCTATTTATTTTTTTCAAAAAATTCTAATTATGATAAGTCCTTATTCCATAATATTCTCAAATATTAAATCGGAAAACAATCAATAATATACTATATATATAATAATGATTAATAATAGTGAGATTTTAAGTGAGATAAAATACTACTTCATTGTAAAAAAATCAAGTAATTACTACTAAACTTTGATTTATTTGTACAGAAATACGTGCGTAAAAAGCATCTTCAGAAAGTGAGAAAGCATTCTATGTATTCGGTCCGATTCATATAGTTAAAATACACATATTAGGTGTAGGAAAAAGTTGGTGGGGTTTTTTTAATGCGATCTAATGGGAAAAACGCCACGAACTTTTTCCCATACCTAATATAATATTACTCTTTGCCAGTCTCTTTGAGACCCTAATTTTACTTTAACGCATGCACCCTTTCGTACACTTCTTCGACAATCAATGGCTCCCATATACTAGTAACTGGTACACACGTTCGCAACATAGCAGTTGGCCCGAAATTCCGAGCACACGCGCTCAATATTTCCCGATAGCATCACGTTTTCCTCGTATTTCCGTATCGCTTACAAGGTGCCTTTCATCTTATCGAATTCTCAGTGCCGTTGGAAACGTAAAGACCGTGAGATAATAATAAAATTCAAAACTAACAATATCCGTGCGATGAATTCACGCTTATGCGGATATACAAATATTCATCCGCTCGTGCGGATGTACGATATGTATAAAATTGCGAAAATATATATATTAGATGTCGGATATAATATTATTTTGTATCACAAAATGAAAATAAAATAAAATAAAAATTGACAGTAAACGTAACATAAAATTTCTGAAAGATTTTTATAAATTATTTAAAATACATGTTAATACCACAATTCATTACAAACATAAATACAGTTTATTAAATATTATGCAATATTATATACAGAAATTACGCAGTGTCTCTGTACATTTATTATTATTAATTATTAACTAAATTAATAATTAAATTAATTTTATGTATATGCATGTGAAATATTATCATATATTAATTAAAAAAAAATAGCAAAATAATCAACGAATATTATTTCAATAATAATCTCTGATTTAAAATAATTAAAAACATAAAATTTATTGCCTGACTGAAAAAAAATTGTGGGTCACGATAATAAAATTTGAAATAATAATTTCCATAACCGCACAACTCAATGGTTACGATAGAAAGTTACGTTCCTGAGATGCACGCGGATAACGTATACGTGATAATGGATATGAGAATTGCAGTTGTTCCCGATAATGGTATCATGGATAAGCCTTGCAAAACGGTAATACGTTCGACAAGAAAGATAAAGTCCCAGTTACGAGTGAGATGGAGATATCGAAGAATTTACACTCCACACACACACACACACACACACACACACACAC
>NW_012130080.1:4001821-4014277 GCF_000143395.1 Atta cephalotes | reverse complement strand
ACACACACACACACACACACACACACACACACTTGAGTCGATATTCAAGCAATTTTATATTTATCTGATCTAAGTTTGCAATTTTATGTGTGTCAGGTCTGAATAAAGTTTAATCGGCAGATAACTTACATCTTTTTTAAAAATAATGTCAAAAAATTTTATAACTTCAAATCGTTCATCAAAAATTTAATAAAAATAATTTTATATAAAGATAAAAAATTTTTCATTTTCAAACCAAAGTATATTCATTTATAACTATGATCTCTATACATTATCATTTTAGAGTTTTCAGTGAAAAAACTGCAAAAATGGTACATTTTAAAAATTACAATTTTTTGTTATTGCAAGTTTTTTAAATCGATTATCGATTAAAACTAGGGATGATATTTGCCGATATCATAATTGCTGTAATATCTAGCATATCAGGACAATGCCAATATTATCATTCTAGTTTATGACAGAATCAAATATGTCCTCTTATGTTGTTACACAAAAAGAATTTTTTCACTGCAAATGATACGATCGAAGAAAATAGTGACAGTGATGTAACTGAAATGTACGGATACTCTGTACATCGTAATGGAATATCCGTGCAGCAATTGATTCAATTAATAACGTCACAAACATACAGCAGTGATGTATTCATTTGATGTATTCATTTAAGATCAATGTCCGTCCGTGATTGTAAAAATAAGAAAAAATTCATACTTTACAATCAAAATCTATGTATATTTTTTTAATAAATAACGGATTAAAAATTTTAAAGTGAAGAATGATAAACCTTGAAAAACAATTTATAAATAAATATTAATAATATAAAAAATAAAATATTTAAGATATACTATATTAATATAATTAAAATAAGCTCTGCTTAATATTTCCGTAAAGTATAGTGAATTATTATAGAGAGACAATGAAATGTCTTTTATTAATCGCAAATATGTTTTCTTAGAATATCTTTTAATAAAAATAAAAAAAGGATTATAGTACAGAATTATGTCGATCACGATTACG
The DNA here is from genome assembly GCF_000143395.1 of Atta cephalotes. Lineage (NCBI taxonomy): Eukaryota > Metazoa > Arthropoda > Insecta > Hymenoptera > Formicidae > Atta > Atta cephalotes. Next base: position 4,013,263 of record NW_012130080.1, on the reverse strand, counting down.
GTTCAGAGAAAAGATACCGACGGAGATCGAAGAATCTAATTTCCTAGGTCCACTTTATTCGAGTTCCGATCAAGATCCATGACGAGCTCTCAATAGACTACTCGATCGACCGGAAGTGATAACAGAATGCACCTGTGCTTTCTCGTAATCGTTCGAGGGACTTCATTGTTATTGCCGCGCTTTCCTCAAAAGATTGGAAAACGGAGATATTGAGATTGAAGCAAGAATCCTTTCTTGATCGATCTATAATGATCGATTTCAAAGAGAAGCGAATAACATCGTTTTATCGAATTGTAAGCTGCAGAGATTAAACCATCAAATCGGTTATAAAATTAAATTCGTAATTAAAATGTTGCATATTATTTCACTGTTTTATATTGATAATATTTTGTTACGCTAAAAAATGTATTTGTTCGTCATAATTCTACATTATAAATTATATAATATATAAATTACTAGAGATTTATTTTCTCTGCTCTGAATTCGTATTGTAGTACATAAATTATATTATCCATTATAAATTCTACATATATAAATTATATTACCGAAAATGATAACATAGTTTATACGCAAATAATTAAATTTAAAAATATATTTTCAACAAATTTATGAATTTTGTAGCGAACCTTGAAAGCTTTATAAAAAAACATATAAACTATGTGTACAGAAAGGAAATACACTTAAAAGCATATTTTTTATGTCGTAAAATAAATAGAACAGATAGAGTAAAATGTGAGCATAAAAGAAAGTAACAACATAGTCTCGCGACATCAATTTATAAAAAAAACAGACAAACATGACAGTAGTCTCTCCTATATTGTGTTTAAATATTAAAGAAATTAAGGGAAGAACGATAGTTATGAGAGCGAATATATCACCGTTTATTTAAATGTCAACGAAACGAAACAGATCACCCAAGAGAGTTTCATGCGCGAAAAAATATACCGTCAGCAAACTGCGGCACAATTTTAATGCACACGTATTTTACAAAAAACCATCGTCTACCAACTGTCTGTCCACTCTACCAACAAATTACATGAAAATTTACCGCGCTTCTCCTTGACTTTTTTTCCACTACTTTGCGATAAACTCTGGGACACTTCCCTACCGAAAGATAGAGTTAAAGTACTCTAATAAAATATTTTTTCTTTCTTTTGCCTTGACTTGCCTTCGAGAATTCATGAACGGCAGACAATCAATCTCCGAGGCTTTCTTTGCTGAGAATTATTTACACATTCGAGAAGTACATTATTGAATCATTATTTTCATTTTAATAGTTAAATGAATCGATCAAATACAAAGATCGTTAACACTAAAAGTAAATTATTTGCGCTGACATCACACATGTTGTCTGATTTCATCGTTCGGGGTATAAAATAAAAACACCACTGTGTTATAATAATATTAGTACAATAATGAAATATTCACACAATATTGATTTAACCGACGAAAATATGAACACAACGTGTATGATATGTATTCCGCATCGATTGTAATTGAATATTTGCTTATGATTAAATATCAATTCTCATGCTATTCATCGAAAGCTAATACCTGTATATATGCCATGTTACACAAAATATGTTGTACAAGCTGACCAGATTCAATTAAATGTGGATATGATGAATGCTAATCCACGTAAACGTGAATTCGCGTCACGTGAAAATATGCAACGTTTACAATATGGAACATAAAGTTATATCTGTCAGTTATCGTGAAACCCGAACGTTCGTTTTTACATTTACGTATGATAATAAATATTTATCTTCGCCCATTCTAATCACTAATGTAATAAAAACAGACTGTTCGTTCCTATGAAATTGCAATATTATCAGTTTAGAACATAGATTTAGAAAAATAGACTGCGCATTCCCTAAATTCCGTATCTGTATTCTGTTAGAAAGACTTGAGAATATCAAGCATCTCTCTTCAATTCTAAATACTTTACATCAGGAATCTTTATATTTAGCTTACTGACTTGTAAATGGAGAATTAATGAATTAAATTAGTAATCACTACATCATATGTATGTCATGCACTGAAGAGAACTCAAATCTTCTTGATGATGATGATCCCTTTTTCAGGAGGAAAATCAGTAGGATTAAAACATCTACTGCATGACATAACAATGTAAACTTTATTATAACAATAATTTACATTTGATTAATTGCATTGACTCATATAGAATTTCTTTACTTAATTATTATTTCAAAAACCTTACTTAGTTTTGAGATCAAAGAATATGTAGTCTAGGTATATCTATCTACTACATACACCAATGGTTCTAATGGACATAATAATTAACGCCGTGTTGCAGCGAATTGCGAATAAAGTGAATTGCAACGGCAACGAGTTTTATCGCGACCGCAACCGTAACCGCGCCGACATAAAATTTTCGTCGCCCACATCGCGACCCATTTCGCATTGTTCGCACGTGACGGTGGATAGGATATAACTCGCCGTAAATTACCGTCGGGATCTCGTCGTCGACTTTTTGGCGTGACATTTCCGCGAGTCACGATAGGCGATCGTGTAATCCACACGACGCGACGCATCACGACACCCCCGTTAGAAAGCTAGACGATATCAGAGCGATATCGAGCGTACAAAAAGTTCGCTCTTGATAAACGAGCGTCGTGTGCGATCGATCGAGAAAGGATCTTGTTACAGCACAGCGGTATAGGTCCTTAGGAAGCGCGACACGAGTTCCTCTTCTCGTCGCCGCTTTCTATCGCGATTTCTACCGCACACTGCAAATTTTACTTTTTTTTCTTGATACTTTTTTTCTTCCAATTTCCTATCATCGTCCATGTAATATATTATTCCATTTTTTTGGCACAACCTTTTATTGGAATTTTTGCGATTCGTAAATATTTGTTGCTATATTTGTTTTCCTATTTTTTCTATTTATTTTTGGTAATTTGTCATTCAATAACCGGAAATGATTTAAAATTCACAGAATGTACTGTACGTACACAATAAATCGTATTTAAAGTTAGTTGTTTAGCTGCTTGATTTAAAGCAAGTAACTTTGCAGAATCAGGGTGATCATACTAATGGCAAAACATTAAAGGGGCGTCCCAAAATAACAAACGTTTAAAGCTGTTCTACAAAATTAAGTCAGCAACCGAGTTATCCTGGTGCACCACTGGGATTCAGATCACTTAGCGAAATTTACGACGAAATACATGTAACCTGAGAAACTCAATACCTGCACATGATGTAGAAACGCATACGATGCAAAGCGAATTAATTCAACAATAGTAAATTTGTTTAACGCACGTACATATTATATCTTTACTACCTACAGACTGATGTTTAAATATACCGGACGTTTTACACCACGCAGAGTCATACTGTAATTAATTAAAAGTGATTTTTTTATTATCAAAAATTTATTGAAAATCAATAAATAAATTAATAATTTAATTAATTACAAACAAGATATTTTGAAAAATTAAACTTTCAGGAATGCAAACATTAATGAAATCTTCTTTTATTTGATCTCAAAGGAACTATACAAAATAATATATTTTATACACACTGTACACTGAGAAAAAAATATAGTTAATTTTAATAAATATTTAATTCAATATTAAACTTACAGTAAGTAAATATTTGTTCAATAAAAAAATGATTATTAAATCAAATTAGCATTTCTTGTATCAAATACATATATTTTTATATTTAATAAATATTTTATTAGTTATATATTACATAGTTATATATTATATTAATTGGCACAGTATTCAATTAAATATTTATTAAAATTGACTATATTTCTTTTAGTGTAATAATTTTAATTAGATATATTACAGAAATAAAAAATATTATTTTAAAGTTCGCTTAAGGTCAAATATAAAATAAGATTTCATTCATTTTGCATTCCTGAAGTTCAAGTTCCCTAGAAAATTTTATTTTTCGTCGATTAAAATTATTAATCAACTATTAATCTTCAATATTTTTGCTAATAAAAAATTAACTTTTAATTAGTTGCAGCATCAGTACAATTCGACAGTTTAGTTTAAAATCCCGTACATTTAAACAATAATATCCCCCGTGGGAGTAGTAAAGGTGTAATATATGCGTGCGTTAAACAAATTTACTGTTGTTGAATTAATTCACTTCGCATCGTATGCATTTCTATATCATGTGTAACTACCGAGTTTCTGTTGCATGTAGTTTCGTTAGCAAATTTTATTTTATCTGTAATAATTTAATTGTTACAGACATAAAGAAAAATGTTTAACAAAAATAGAAATACTTGACAAAAATAGTGAGCTTGCACGATGTTTTTACTAGTAGAAGAATTCATAATGAAAGAAGACTGATTGGATATAGAACATCCCGTATACTTGCGACAGTATTCCGAGAATTAGCTGTGACATTTTTGTCGCGAAACTTAAACCAAGTCTTACCTAGTTTGTTGAAGAAGTTCGTCCGACGAGTAATTTTCTCGTGACAATTTTCTTAGCAATTCCACGTGCATGTCTTCTTTTACTTCGCGAAGAAATCTGTTGTCATAAGATATCCAATTAGGATTATCCAGTTAAAAATCAATCAAATTACAACGAAATTATAGCGAGCAAAGTGATATACTCAAACGTAAATTTACACAATCTTACAGAATTGCAATTTTGCTTATGCAATTTGTTAGTAGAGTCGACAAGAATTTTACAGAAAACACGTCTTTATTATAGATATCATTCTTCTCTTATAGAAATTAAATGTACAATATATTATTATTATCGGCATCAAAAAATTGAAATCGTGAGCTTTTACGGGAACAAAGTTGAAATAAATAGATAAATTTCTATTTAATGATTCTCTACAGAATCAAAATAATTCCGATAAATTCAAAAAGATGAATGATGATATATTCTCCTCTTCTTAAATAATCAAATACTTTAAGTTCAAGATAAATTTCCAATTGGAAGTCTAATGTTGTCTCCAGCTAATTAAAATATAAATTAAATTAACATTATACAACGAATTATAAGAAAAAATGCATAATTACATTAGATGACTGTTTTAGAAAAATCTTTTACATATACTTAACAATCGGAGTATCAAATCATCATAATCAAATTTTTCTTGAATGACATATTATTATTCAGCGTCTCATTTAATAGTGACGTCGCGTCGGTAAAAAAAGATGAATTCACTCTCTCTCTAACAATAAGCACGGCATGCCAATGGCATCATTATAATATTACGGTTGTTCCCAAAGACGCACTTGGCGACTTATTCCTTATTCTCCATCGTAACAACGTCGCCGTGACTTATTTTTCCTTCGTCGTTTGCATTTCCGCCCCGCCCTCCAGTTGAATGCAACGCGAAAGCCATAAGAGAAAAGTTTATTCATCCCGTGAGTATCGCAGGAGTTTTCTTTTTAAATCGTCCGCGTTTTTCCTTTACTCTACCGAAAACGAGCGAATAACAATCCGACTCGCAGACGAGGCGTAAAGGGAAGATGACAGAATTCCTGATCGTCCTGTTGTCTTCTCCGTAATTAGAACGAATAAATGCATGAGTGACGTGCCTTATTCGGCGATGAAATTTCGCGATCATTTCGAGAGAAGCAAGACGAAAGGCGAAACAGGAGAGACGAAAATAATACGGTAGCAGGCTGAAATAACCGCGAAGAATATTTGATGGCGATGCGTCACTCACGGTGGTCGGACATAAACAGCTGGAAATGCGGAGGCTTAAAGCGAGCCACAGCATTTACATGTAAATGTATTGCGGTTACACGGTAGGGGAATACGAGATTTAAATCCTTCTAATGAAATACTTGAGAGCCGGATTGCATCTGGATGACGTTTCGCGTCCGGATTATCCGAGTTTACGCGGGATATTGGATACACATATGGATGAATAGTTAATAAATGTGCGACGAAATATGTACGAGGACCATAAATACTACACACATAGAAAACATTTTGTATTTGTGTTAAAAAATTTGTGGTATACTAAATTAAATTTTTGTGTTGAATTTGTTAACATAGTCGAATGTAATTTAATATAATGTGTTATGCTATCTAAATAGTTTGTTGATTTGAGTTAAATTGATATTTAACTCTTTCTTAATATCAGAATAACATTTATAAGTAAATGAACAAATAAAAATAATGTATTTTAAAACGTAAATTCTAAGATAAATGAATAAAATGTGTTAATTTAACATATCATAAATGTTAATTTTACTAAAAAAATTTTGTTACTATACGGTTTATTTATAAACTGTGTTTTTATTTTTTATTATTTAGTATTATTATTTTTGCGTTTATATTTTTAAATGATATTATGTTACTTCTAATAGATTCAGCTTGTGTTAAATTAATACATAAATTTGAATAGAAATGTTTGAGAAATGTAATATATTGTGTTAAATTTAATACAAGTTTTCCAATGATATATAATAGTTTTTATTCTTTGTTGAAACGAAAATGGAAAAATATATTTTTTTAATGCACAAATATCCAAATAGATACTACGAATATTTTCAATGAAATTTGTACAAAAATTTACGGCAAATTATTTGTCTATGAATAAAAATAATAAAAATGTTTTTAATGCAAATAATCGTTATAGAAAATTTGAAATGTTAGTGACATGAAAGAATTGTATATACGTACCTTAGACAATCTTACACTTTTCGAAATAAATTCTTGAAGTGAAAACGACTATATAGTTCTTTCTATTTCCTCACCGACGAAATGATTTTATTCGAATTTTTATAATCACAAACTATATATAAAAGTCATAAGATATTTTCGGAATAAAACTATTTGTTCACGTTGATGCGATTTTTCTTCATACGATAAAACATCGAATAATTTAACAAAATTGGCTTAAAGTGGCTCGCACAGTTTTCCGAATCATATATTATAGAGAACACTATCTTTTTTCGAGAAAAGAATCTCCTATTTGCATTTACGATACGCTTGCACATCTGGCTTTCATATAACATAAACTCCTAAACTCCTCTACGCCAAACTGAAAAGTAGGCTCCTAAAATTTTTTTCCGCAAAAGAAAAGAGAAAATGAATGTAATAGCATTCTGCAAGAATAGTTTACATAATGGAAGATAAAATATGATTACGGAGAAATTCAATCGCGTAAAGATTGAAATTGAATCCTTCGTGAATCTGCAATACGTTTTAACAATATATCCATCTCGAGATCGATATTCTCCTCTATAAGTAATACTTCCGTAATATCATCTCGATATTATCGAGTTATTATAACAGACTTCAATCATTTCCGCGCAAAAAGCTGTACTTTAGCGAGCAAACGTTCAAGCTCCGTAAACGTTATCAGACTCTTAAAAAGATTTTTCACGGTAATTGCTGTTGAAATTGCGTTGGCGTGCAATATTTAGAGCTTCATTATTATGCATCGATATTTTTCGATATTGCGTAGCGTCGGGCAATATCGATTGACAGACAAAAGACAAACGAATACATATCGGTAACGAGTTACGGCACCGTTCTCACTTCCGTTTTAGAATCGAGAAAAAGAGAGAAAGAACATGACGCGAACGTTGAAATATGCATAAACAAACTTTCGGATGGTCACAAACTTCCGCACTCGAGTATTTCTCAGGCGTACTTTTATAGGAAACGCGATATTGCGTCTCGATTCTGAACGAATTCCGGTCTGTCCATCTCTCTTTTTCTCTTCTTCGCTCTGTTCTTCTCGGAGAAGCGGGAGAAGTTCGGGTTGCACTCTTAGTTCCTCCTGAAAAAGGAAAACACCCGCTTCCTTCGACGAAAACACGTTTATGGCGAGCAATGGCGCGGCGCAGGGCAATAAAGGCCGAAACACGGTTGGCGGAAAATAATGCAAGAACACAATTGCGCGGCTGCGTTTCACTTCGCTTTTCCTCGTGGTTTGCTTTTTTTCCCCAAGATACACTCTCCTCTAGTTTGTTCGCCGCGACAACGGCCAATAATGAAATATACTCGTGTTAATTTTAACAGAAAGGTCATCCGTCTCAAGAAAGTAAGTACCATCGCTATAAATTAAATTTATAGAAACTAGAACGTAAATAAAGATTAAAAAGTTAATATAATATTTGAATATTTTTTTTATCAGCTCTATTTTACGTAGTATTAATACGTACAAGATTTTTTTTTAAAACGTATCAGGTTTATAGTCTTTCAAAAAGTTGCTGAAATTAGAAATTTATAAATTTGAGTTTTCACATAAAAATGAATGTTATATACATAAACGTTTCAATAAAGTTAACATTTATATTTCATAAATTTCATAGTTTAAATGAAAAGTTTCTTATTTTATCTTAATTATTTTCAAAAACATGTTTATTTCTTATTAAAATAACTTTTTATTTAGGTCTAAACCAAACTTATTGTATTACTTTCATCAAATATAATATCAAAAAATCTATAATTTTTTCATAATTTTTTAATTTTGTTAAAAAATACGTAAAATACATTTAAAAAAGTCTTTACTCGATCCATACTTCGAAAAAAAATCGGGATTTCTTACAACAAAAACCTAAAAAACGTATGTAAAGCGTAAAATAAAAAATTGCGCATAATGGAATATGAGTTTTTAAATTAAATTTCGATAAAATAGTGAGTATTTTTTCCAAATAAATCTATCAGTCATTACCATCAAAAAATTATTTATTATCGGATAAAACGTTTCTAATTAAAAATTATTCCTCATTGCAGAATGCTCATTGTTCCTATTAATTAGCTATAAATTTACTAGTTTTTTCAACGCTCATAAAACTGTCGTGGCATAAACAAGCCTAATTTACGAGATTCGAAACGCTCCCCGCAATCTACTTAACTCGAGTATTCGTTTCGTATCTTTAAGTCTCATCTCCACTACCCTCAATCTCTGATCTAAAGTGCTCCATATTCTAATTTAATTGTAAAGGAGGAGGGTAGAAGAAGGCAACGTTATAACATACTCGCCAGTAACCTAGTAATATATATTCCCGTAAACTCTCTCGTGAAACTGCACGAGCGCCACATTGTTAATTCTCTCAGAGAGCGATTCTGATTTATTTATCGATGCAACGTTCTTAATATTCTCGCCATAATTCGTGCGATCGAGACGAAACTTGTTGAGACCGAAATAATATCATGACATAATGAGCCAGAAAATCTCCGGGTTGAGTTGGAGAATATCGGGACTCATATCAAATTGCGTAAATATGCAAATACCTAGCGGCAGTTGATGTGGATTTACTCAGTTGGCCTTTTGACGTTAATTAGCGTGAATATGTCTGTGGGAGCTATGTACTACCGCATCATCCGTAAGGCCCTTCCATTGCGGTAGGATGCTCTCTATCCGTTTTCTCATTTTCCACTTAATCCAACGAGAGAGCAACTGAAACATGCATCGAGGTGCAACGATGATAGCCAGGGGGAGGCGCTTCATTATAGGAGATTGCAAAAAGAACATTAATGTTCACCGTATATTTTTATACATTTGAATATTTTTATACGCTTGTATGCACTAAATGTCGAGAATAACCGTGACAATCGATTATCTTCGGCGTAACGATAACTCAGCTGACACGACTTTAATGCATTTTTTATTACGAGCTAGACGTAAATGGTCGAATGAATAATATAATCGTCATACAGATGCAAGTTATACTTTGTATAAGTTCTCATGAATCATTATAGCAATCTATATATATATATATATATCTATCTTTATAGCAATCTATATATATATATATACAGAAAGTACTGCATTTAAATTATTATTTACATTATTAATTTATTATTAATTATTGTTTCAAGTATTTCAAAAATTCATGTATTCATAAACTTATCATAAATTCATCATAAGCATTAAATTTTTACAAAATATACATGTATTAAATGCTAATAAGTTTAATACTTTAAGATTGTTATAAATTAAAACAAATTTGCTTACCTGTCATAATTTCTGAAATTTTTATTATAATTTTTATTATAATTAAAGAAAGCGCACGTTTACGTTCTGAGTAAAGCGAGATAATAGAAGATGGCTTGTATCCTTGTGCAACCATCTGAAAACTCAGTCTTTAGTGTTCCCCCGTGGATTAAGTATGGCCGTTTCTTCTAGTCGTTAAGTCTGATAAATTAATTCCTCCCCAGTCGCGCTTTCCTTCGCGTGCAAAAAATTGTCACGAACGGCGGAAAACAACCCCAGACATTAGGCCTCGCAATGACATAAATTTACGGCCATTAATAATTTATGAAAAGCTCCCTGCTGGTCCGCTCATAAATATACTCGACATTTTTCTCCGCTCAACGAGAACCGCCGCATTTATCGTCCCACGCTCGTTTTTATTGCAACACTTTCTTTCGATATCTTTATTCCAATAACGAGAGTCTTAAGACGTGTCGATTGGTTAATGGACAGTCTTGTAGTTATAATAAATTGCGGACAAAAAATGAAGTGGATATCGATAAACGTTTAGAAACCTTTTTCATTTCCTAGACGTCTTTAAAGCATTGCTCAATAAACAATTTATCTTTATATATCAATCAAGCAGTTATTAAGCATTTATAAAGTATCAGAATAAAGTATGTATTAAAATTAATGTATCTATTAAAAGTAGATACTTAATTCGTATGTGTCAATAAAAAAGTTGTCTTATTCCACTATCACTATTCTTTTTTCATGCACTCTATTATCTTTCATTATCCATGTCTGCCATAAAAATAACGCTAATGTTTGCATAAAAGCACCTTTATCATGACTTTTATTCATTGTTGGTGAAACGATGCGGCCGTTGAAAAATATTTTATGATAAACTATCCAGTGCGCGACGAAGTCTCAACGAGGTAGATCGTGGGGTCAAGGGTTGTTGCGAGAACTTAATGATGAGCGCTTTGAAAGTGCGCTCTATAGTGTAGGCATGCGTTTCGCGGCGAACACAACGGTTTAACGACTTTGAGCGTGGCGAGAAAAAGGAATATTCAGATAAGCGTGGGCAAACTTAATGCCCGGAAAATCGTCGATGCCCTGGAGAGATAGCGCTCGTGCAATAAAAAAAAGAAAGAAAAAGAAAGAGAAAACGCCAAAGCACACGATAGAACGTTATACGAACATCCACAAACGCCATGCGCAGATTACCAATATCTTTCTGTTTTTTTTTTTTAAATTCACCTATAATCGTTACAATCCACAGAATAATAGAACGCTAGAGTACTCTGTTAAAAATGTCATGAAATTTAATGTATTTTTAAGTTACTCAAGTTAAATTTAATGACATTACATTAAATTTAATGTATCTGTAACTAAAAAGTATGTTTGTGTATATAAAGTTAGTGTATCTTGCACTTTATTTCCATTATATATAATGGAAGAATAAATTTCAAGCAGGTACATTAAAAATATTTCATATTATCAATGAAGTTACAAGTAAATTTAATGTTTACATCGTTATTAAATTCCATACAA
>NW_012130080.1:3985194-4001801 GCF_000143395.1 Atta cephalotes | reverse complement strand
TACACTACTAGAGAAGTAAAGAAGACGATATATATATATATATATAGTATATATATATATATATATATATATATATATATATATAGTTATTAGGGTATATAGTTATTAGGTTATTATAAACATGGTGAACTTTTGCTCTATTCTAATACATTTAGAATTCTACGAAATGCTATTGGCGTGCTAAGGTTACATGATTTAAACGTTTTGTATCCTCTGGTAGATATCTCAGTTAATCTATCGACGGAAACATATGCTGACGAAACGCCACGGATATAGCAGTAAGCCATTTGTTTTATTACAGCATCGACACGGAAATTCATTTTATTTGAAAATAATCCGTAAATTTCTCTAAGGTTTATAAGAAGTTCTCCCCTTTCTCGTGGTTGTGTCGTCGCAGCAGTAATTCTGCATTTACGCACGCGGTTAAATCTCAAAATATCATCGCGTCATGTCTAGAAAGAATAAGAAAAGTTATTTGCCATGGGACGTGTAAGCGTGTGATTCGTTAGACGTTTGTTGTTTTGAAATAACAGTTATTAACCGATGTTAAGTTTATTCATAATTTCTTTGTATTTTGCTTCAATCTATTTAAGAATAAAGAAAGAATTTCTTTCTCTTTTTGTACTTATGTTTCTAGGGAGAGACAAAGAGTCGGAATTAAAGTTGGCTAAGGTCGGTAAAGCTCGCTTTTAATCCGAGAAGTCCACACTTTCTGGTATAACCATGAAGTACTGGGATCTAACACAACTTTTCCTCGAGAAATTTTTTCTTACATCTCTTTCTTTTGAATAAAGTTTTAGAAATATTTAAAGCACGAAAAATAACGAAGTATAAAAAGAATTCTTTTATAGTATACTTATATGATCCTAGAATGTTGATATATAAAAGGAAACAGACCACTTTAAATTAATACAAAACAAGTTTTTCATACTTTTCATAATTTTATAATTTAGACTTTTATAAACATAAGTAATTATTAATTTAAAAGAAAAGAAAAAATAAATATACTATGAAATTCAATCTTGAAATGATATGAAATATTAGGTGTAGTAAAAAGAAATCCATTATTTTTCCATTCAATTTCATGCAAAAATAATGGATTTCTTTTTACTACACCTATGTATTCTAACTGTATGTCTCATTTTCGCATGGCAGATTGGACTTTCTAATGACCACTGAAAACGTAGCTTACTACTCAATGACTTCAATCACTTATGCGTAAAATTTATGTACCGATAGCACATTCTATAGTTAAAAAAAATCTGGGATTCACCGTTTAGCATTTACAGTTTAGCACTTCTGAGATTCATTTGTTTGGGATGTCCATCGCGCGCTTATCGATCGTTTTTCCATTTTACGAGGCCTTTCGCCGCGAATAAACTACCACGATATTATAAATGCTACGGATTTTTCAGCGAGCGGCGGATACGTGCAAATATTCGCGAGTCGATAGATCGAAAATCGAGGATCCGCGAGGATGATTGCCAATGCGATGCGTGAATATGCATGGGCGATTGCACGCGAGAACGCGACAAAAGTTCGTTTCGTGGCCGAGTCTAAAATTTAGCGTTTTCGAGCGAGAATTCCGTATATCCGCCGGGCTTCAGACCCGATTCGCTGATTTTGGCATTTCCGAAATGCGTTGCCGCGCCCGAGGAATGTTTATTACAAAATTTTATTACCCCCATTCCCCTCCCCGGTCAACGGCCCAGCTTTACATGACGTTACGAGACGCGCCGTATTATAACACGACGCGAGAACAATGCGTTTCACTACCATACACCGCCATGCTCCGCTCTACACTGTGCTCCTTTCATTACGCTCACGCATAGAATCATCAACACTGTAGTAAAAATTAAAATCCCGCAATAATTAACTCGCCGTTAGATAAATAGTAAAAAGTAAAGAACAGTACAGAGTGTAGTTTTTATATTCTTCAGCATAATAATGAGCAAATACGAATATTAATATCATAGTCATGAGTTTTTAGTACATATATATATATCTCTCTCTCTTTTCCTTTCTCACGAGTCAAAAAATTATACCTAAATCTAAAATTACATTTTCATTATAATGAAATTTTTAGTCATTAAATGAATGAGATAAAATTAGCAAAATGAAAATATGTTTAATTTATGTCACGAAAGACGTGATATAAATTTAATTTGTCCCTATATTAAATAAGACAGTTTCTTCGCTCAAAACATAAAATCTAATTTACGTGATGAGAAAATAATTTCATCTTAATTCATAATTCGTTTTTAGAAAGTAGAAAACATACTTTTGTTTAATCTGAGAATAATTGTCTACTTTTCCTCTCCAGGAAAAAAAATATGAATTGTTAAAAATTGAATACTATTTACTTTCTTTTTATTTCTTATTTAATTATCATTCTTTACGATTCTTTAAGTACAATACAATTCCAGCTAAAACCAGCAAAAGCGTCATATTAATTCAAATCATTTTCTAGAAATACTATTTACATAATATATTTTTTCTGTTTGTTAATATTTGTTTAATAATTGTTTCTACTTACTTTCTTAAAAAAAATTGTGAGTAAATTCATGTTCTTAAATGGCAATAAATAAAAAAATATTTAATAATATACAATATGTTGTTAATAACAGTAATTTTAATTGACATGTAAATACACTCTAAGTAATAATTTACATAAAAAAAAATTAAGTGACTGCTTCTGGGACCTGAGTTAAACTTTGATTTATTTGTAGAAATACAAAAATGAAAAAAGAGCGTTCCATATATTAAGATTTTATACAAAGCAAGATTTTATACAAAGCTTAAATCAATTATATCATAAATTTATTATATATTTTCATACGTTGCTAATTGAAATGTGAATCTCAGTGATTAATTTTTGGATGAATAAGTAATGAATTTTTGTCTAGACTGGATTCAGAACTTTTAATATTTGACCGCTGACGAAACTGTATCTTATAAATTTAAAAAAAATTTAAAAATAAGTAACAATAAATAAGATAAAATAGGACTCCAAGTTTTTACAAAAAGGTTATAAGAGTCGATATTTAGTGTGCAAAAATATTATTTTTTTAACATTTTAATTGTCATGTAGTTATTTTTATCTCTCCGTTGACAATTATTTAATAAAAATTGAAAGTAAATTAAAACTCGTACGGGTGTGTACGGAACATTGTATATTACGAATGAACAATTAAAATTTGTTTAAAAAATATTTTTTGCACACTAAGTAAGCAGTAAGCACACTGCGCTAATTTCTATATCCCTTTGTATTTTTCTTTAATTTATAAAAATAAGTAGATTTACAAAAACATATTCATCGCGTTCGATTTAAATTCTCTACAATTTCACTTGACAAACTCGCGAGATTCCGATTTTCGCGAACAACTCATTTGCGAGGTTGTTTACTAAAGTGCAGGAGACGGAGATGGATTCGCGTTATAAAACTGCATCTCAAGCAACATCCGAGCTGCATCGAAACTTGGCGGAATAAGTAAGAAATTAGTTTAATGTGGGTTTAATGATGACTCGCTCGCAATCCATCGCATAAACTGGATTATCGACTATAGGAAGAAATTCGACGATCACGAGCTCGATCTACACGAATTGTATATATTTCTCATTTAAACATTAATCAAAAAGCGTTAAAAAATTTGAAAGAAAACATTAAAAAATATTATATTTTAATAAATATTTGAAAATTTTTAAATAAATATTTATTAAATGTAAACATACAAATATTTATTTGATACAAATTAATTTGATTTAACTATCATATTTTTTTATTGACTAAATATTTGTTTACTAAGTATATTATAGTAAGTATATTATATTTACTTATTTCTATTCAAAGAAATATATATTAATACATTTTTTACCAATAAAAAGAAACGAAGATCTTTTACATACAACGTCGCAAGCGATATTATCTTGTGATGAAGAATTAATATTAAACTTAAAATTGTCCATTAACGAAAAAAGTGCTTTTCGAAAAATATATTTATTATTACAGATGGTAATAAAAATTAATTCGAATCGCGACAATCATTACCGATGCCGAGCGAGCTTCGGCTATAAATGTTTTTACGTTCGACGTAATAACTGTGTGTGACTTGATCTGCTATTCTCGTAACATCGTCGTGATTTAAATCATCGGTGCACGGAACGGTCGGTTCAGCGTAGTAAAACGCATAGATAGAACAGCGCGAACGTGCGCGGCACGCGACGCCCGACCGCGACGTTAATCGCTTCTCGAAATTAATTTGCGCGCACCGATGAGGAATTCGCGTAGCGAATTTTCGGCGAATCTGAATATATCAGACTCGCGGATATATGTATATCCGATATGTCGCATTTTAATGAGACGAGTAAAGTAGCGCGGCGTAATTAGGAAGATTTCACTGATAATCTCGCGACGTCAAATGTCGTAGCAATCAAATCTAAAATCTTCAGCTTTATATCGACCTAACAGACAGATAAATATAAAGTAAAATAGAGCGTAGTAGATCGCCTATTTGAGTTTTTACTAAGAAACACAATAACCGCGTATTTACGTTGTAACGAGTTGCACCGTGTAATTGAGTTTCCTAACATTTATTGCACCCGGTTTTCTACTTGCTGTTTAAACGTATGCATCGTTACACATCTGTAATTACACAGTTGTAAATTTTAACGGTAGCGTGACATGCAAATTACTCGCCAAATAGCGAAAAACTTATGCTAGAAAATTCACTTTGTAAAAATATATAGCAATTATTCAGACCCGCTAGAAAATATTTTTAATAAGCCACACCTTGTCGGCCGTATTTAAAAGTCGTGGATTACTATTTAATAGGATATTATATATTTTTAATCTTCATATGTTATGCTTTCATCCCATTTTCGTTAATTATTGACTGCAACAAGCTGTTGCTAGAATGTTCTAGTTAGAATACTCCATACAAGTGCAAATGTAGACACGATCTCACTTTACTGGATCTCCTTAGTGAATTATATACGATGTGAACACAGTCACTTATGTATCACAGAAAAGGTTTCTCTCTCTGCGCTTGTAGATCGGTCAGTATCCAACATCTCAAATAAATTATGTTATACGGTTGTTTTATATGAACATTAAAAATGAATCGAGCATAATAAGGAATGTATAATAATTATTTTATTATTTCATACGTTATTTTGCAAAAAAATAAGTTTAAGAAAATTCCTATTGACTTAATCTTTTATACTAAAACTTCGACTACAGTTACGAATCATTTGGATTCGAAGCGAAAATTTTTTGACGATTGTACAATTTGTACGGTACTATAAGGTTTTAAATTGTAGTTCTAAATTCCTCTTTTAATTACCGAAAGACGAAGGTTCATTTGGATTTTGTAAGCACTAGAATTTATAACTTAAGAATATTTTCACAGCTGTAATTGAGAATTAATATGCAAAGTTCTAAAAGTGACACTATTTCACGGAAATGGTTTTGCTTCAGCATCAAAAAATTTAATTACACATCTGAAAATAATTTTCTTAGAGTATTAAAATAATTAAATAACTCTTGATTATTAGAATGTCAAAACTTTTTGCAACATTGCTCATCATACTTAAACTTTCTGCTTAATTATTTTGATGATTAAATAAAATTGTTTTCAATCTAAATTTTTAGATATTTCAAAATCGTTCTTTCCGTGTATATCTTTGTTGAAATATTTCATATAATATCTGTAATATAATGTATACAATAATTATACAGATAATGTAAAAATACAATATGTGTAAAAATTACAATACACTTTTTCTCCGTGACAAAACTATAACTTTTCTAACACAAATTTATCGTAATATTACAAATGTTTTGGTTTTAGTGTCAATGGCATAGATATGCCAACAAATACCGGTTACGATATAGCTTTTACTTTAACGTTCCGGCTGAGATATACATTCGATAACGGATAACATATCGATCGTTACCGTTGTCATCGCACAGGTATAAAGTAGCCGTAAGCGTCAGCTGAGCGGAAGATCCAATTTTTCCAGCTAGTATCACCCGTGTGTGCGCTTGTCGTGTTTTACTGTAGTAAAAAAAAAAGAGTGATCATATGACCATCATCCGCTTTCCGTCAAGACAGGTTCCAGTAACTAGAGAGACACGGAAACTTTTTTTTCTTCTCCAATCGCTCTAGAAAGAGCAAGGCAAAGATGCATAAGCGCCTTTTTAGTTTGTATCCAGCAAGAGAAATCTGAGTCTCCCGTGAGTTGTTCTCCACAGAATTACAGAATCCGGGCTTTGGGCACTTTCTAGCGTGCCGCGCGCTTCTCTCTTTCTCTATCTTTCAGATTATTCATGCCGAAGGCAATCTTGATCGATCGCGTTTTATAGAACGTAGTAAAAAATTAACTAGTTCAATATAATTGCGCGGTAAATACGCTCTCGCGTATGTGAGGAACTTCGATCTATTAACGATTTATTATATTGTAATTTAAGCTAATTGCACATGAAAAAGCACGACTGTGTAAGATAGTCGCATCGTAAATTACCAAGTTTTATACCACCTTTTATATATGCATAAAAGTCGCCAGTGTATCGAAGTGCGAAGTTCACCGGGCCGGGAACTTCACAAGAAATTTCTCCTTTCCATTGTCAAGCTAGTGTCGTTAATTAAGCACGCGCTAGGAATTCGCCGACGTCGACGAGGATTCAGGCAAATCCCTCGACGCTGAGCTTGCTCAAAGAGCCTCGTATTTGCAGAGCCGGCCGTATACGTGCGCAGATGTACGTGTCTTAATTCATTGTTCCTCGTAACTTTTCCTTTGGCGACAGAATTAATTTTCTTCCACTTTTCACTTCTTATCGCCTCGCGCGTTATCGCGCATAAAACAGCGATATATATTATCTCTCAAAGAGAAACGACAGGAGCAGAATGGTAACTGTATTACTAGATTGAGCAAACAATAAAGAAAACAAGTTCGTAAACACTTTATATAAATGTAAAGTCCCTGACTGATGTGTAATATTTCGCACATATTTTTATGAAAAATCGTGCCAAGTCCACGGAATATTTGCGAGTTTATTGGAATATTTGATTTTATACATAAAATACATAATTTTATGAGTTAAAAATAAAATGTATATATGTCTCTATTTCTCGTATCCTTATTTCTTTTCTGTAGTATTTTCCGTTACAATATTTTTCTCCAATGTTAAACCATCGATCGTAGTTCGTGCCGAGCTTTCCCAAAGACGTTTTATTTTCCGGGGGCGAGCTTACGTCGGAAGATGCGCTCAATTCATTGCTCTGGGAAACTTGCGCACCGGCGAGAATAGCCAGCACAGAGCTTCCCAAGTCCTCCTTCGATGCGACTCCTTTTCCTCGTCTTCCTATCCGGCCTTTGTCCCCGGCGCAGCGTTCGTTCCTCCCTCAAGTCCTCCTGCGCGCCGTTGCACTTGTACGATAGAAAAGACTCCTCTGCATGCTCAGAGGCGACGAGAGAGTCGAGAAAAAGGTGGGCGACGAAACGTTTCCTGCCGTGTTCCGCGAAAAAGAGAGATGACGCTCGTTGTCGAGCGTCCCGGATGAGAGCTTGTTTCTCAACCCTGCAATACATATTTCTCGGCACGAATCTACAGATCGATATAGGCGCGGCCCGCTAAGGAAGAACGATTCTTTGCGCTTTGATTCACGACGACGTTCGCCGACCGGCCGAGTGTTTTATTTATCGCGGTTATTTACGATTGGCGTTTATCGATAAATGACTGGATTTATTGCTCGTGATTCGAAAGAACATTCTTTTGCGTTGTTTAATGCGTTCCCAGGAATATTACTTTAAATTAAATGTTCAAATTTAATTAAGTCAAGGAGAATTCATTTGGACTCTTCATTATTTGTTTCGTCAATGATGTGTTATTATTATTATTATTATTATTATTATTATTATTATTATCGTATGACTATCCAGAATCGTCCTAAATTATTAAAATATTCCGGTACAGCTATTTGTATAATTAAAAGCACATATAATGTCCCGTTATATTCCTGGAATTTGTGCGAGATACGTCAAAATTATTACTATTTTATTTTTAAACGTAAAATATTTCTCGTCATATTACATTTCAAATTTTATGATACAAATATAATTAATCTGTATTTCAGATTTATTCGATTTAAGAAAAATAAAAATGTAAATTTGAAAAATTCTATCGCAAAGTTATTTCTGTTAAAAAAATCAATATAAATATCTAATTTCATAAAATCTTTCTGATTACTAATTCCATCAATTTAGTAAAACTACATTTTCTTATATCACAAAGAAAGAAAATAATTCATTATCCTTTCTATATGCAAGATATTCTTATTTATATATTCAGAAGCAAATAAATTTCCCTAAAATTCTCTCTTCACCACATCTGAATTTCATATTATCCAATATAAAATAAATAACTCGAAGCACAAAATGTGAACTCGGAACATTTGCTTGGAGCCAAGCGGGATATTTTCTCTCCTGGATCGGTCAACACAAATTTTACACTGCGCGATAGGCGGAAAACAAAGATTTACGACGTCGCGACCGTATAATCCCTAATCGGCGAATATTTCCACAGGAATTTCCTTGGACTGGTTTCAAGGAGGATCAGCGGGCCGAAGTAAGCTGAGGATATATAAGAATCCCCGGGTGAAATCTCGCAACGAATACGCTCTCTTTTTGCGAGGAAAATAAAGATAACTCCGCGTTTCCGGCGCGCCGCATCGACAAATGCAATGGAACGCACGCGATCTTGACATTTGGCGTGAATAAAGAATGTACGTCGTACGAGATTCCGTTTGAAATTTGCATCGTACCGCGTATACGCGTATATACCCCCATCGAAAGAATGCGACGTCAAACTGGATACGCGTCTTTGTCCTGCTTACTCGCTTATCGCGCGACGACGTATCGTGAATACTTTCAGGAAAAATATCTTTTAAGCGACGACGGAGGAAAGTGGATCCGAGAGCTGACCGATCGCGAAAAAATCCATCGTAAAAAACTTAGTGATTCTAGAGAAAAATGGAACTTTGAATTTTGATGTGAAAAATTCTGTTAAAAATTCCGATAGTTTCAAAGTACAACTTTCGAATACGAATACGAGAACGCTGTCACCCTTCGCTGTTCCCTATTTTTACAGGTCACGCGATGGTGAAGAGTTAATGCGACCGCGAACTCGGAAAAACTGGAAATGTCTCACGTTACAGCGCGAAACAACGGGTCAGAATTTTATTCGTGGCGTAGCGAGGATGGGTAAAAAGTCCTGCTTGTACGTTTGCGTTTCGTGCGTGCCATTCTACCGTTTACGCTTTACAACGGTGAACGTTATGTACTCCTCTATGAGAATGAAATTCTGTTAAAAACATAACATATATTGTACTTTATATTATACTCAAAGTACGTCTTTGAACATAATCTGTTTCATAGATGAATCGCTAAAAGAGGATGATACTAAAATGATATCGTCCTCTTCAAAAGTGACGAACTAAATTAAAAAACATGATGTTCGAGTTATTACCATGAATGAGTTAGGTAAATATTATTCTATCAATCATTAAAAATGAACTAATTTAACTTCATAAAAAATCGTCATAACAGAAAAGATAATTTTTTAAGAATTGTGAAAATAACAAAAATGACATTTTATTTAATCACATCAAGAATATATATTTTTTTTATGAATAGCATATATTTTTTTCTAAAAAATATATTTTTTATTGAAGAATATATATTTTTTATCTTAAATAATTCTTTGTTTAATATCGTTTTCTACTGATATTATTTAATTAGTTAATAATTTTATCAAATATTAAAAAAAAATTATGATTTTCCTTTTCTAGAAAACTTAATTTTTTAAATTGTATCATTTTTGACGTAAAAGAATGATATTACTTTAGAGAACTCTTTGTTTTGTTAATATGCTACGTGATCTGGAAGAAATCATTATTATTATTATTATCATTATCGTTTCGTTTATCATTATGAGTAATTTGATGCATTCATTGTCAGTCAGCTTGTATTTAAAAACCAATTTTCACTCACAAAATTTTTTAATAAAAATATCAAACATTCCAATATCACCATATCTCAAACCATATATTTACAATTAGATAAAAAAAATACCTTTCATCTTCACATTTTAAATAAGAATTTATTTTAACAATAAATATCCTTTGACTTTTAATACAAAAATGTATTATATGCAGTTCGATGCATGAAAAATAAATAGCAAAAACCAGGTAACATCTGCTTTTACCAAGAAACATGAATAGGAAGAGAGGGAAATAAAAGTAATAAACTGCCACTCTTCTCGGCGCAGCTTCAGGACGAAATATACGCGAATTAAAGTGCCGTTTCTCCAGCGGTACTGTTGAAATATTTTCTCCGACGGGCTGTTGCGGAACTCGGAGAGAAAAATGAGGAGGAGATGATCTCGTACGCCGAGACGACGCGACGTTTCTACGCGAACGTCCGTATTTCTGCTCTCGCGTTCGCTCTACTCTCGTTGGATAAATCCAAGAATTCAATCCGCCTCGTCCATCGTGAGCGAGAGAGACCGCCGTGGCGGAAATTCTATCGAAAGGAGAATCGCAACCGAGTTGTATGCCACGTTCGTCTAATTGTTAAGTCCATTCCTGGTCGCTGTATTGGGGGATTAACTAGGAGATAGGTTGGAGACTCTCAGAGAAGGGAGATACGATAGAAGTACAGTATAAACCCATAGCAATCTGTGTTTATTCAACCGAGATCTAATCGCCCACAACATTCGCATGCCACGAAACTTTCGTTCTCCACAATTGTTCCCAACGATTAGACGTGTAAACTGCTCCGAAAGGAAATAGCCGTTAGATAAAATATAAAAAACTTATCTATGTATTATAACTTACTATTTAACTATTTATATATGTAGGACGCTAACGTGTGATGTATTAATCAAATAATAAATATTAAGATATTGACATGTATCTTAATTTGGAAGCTATAAAAGATAATGCAAATAAATTCCATTTTTATTGATGTATTAAGCGACATTTACAATGAGATTTTACAATGAGAAGGCATAAAATTGAAATTTAAAGACTTAATAAGTGTAAGAAATTGATCAATTATATAGTCTATTATTCTCCTCAAATTTTATTGTGATTGGATAATTTCTTACAATTTAAGCTTAAAGTTTTACGTCTTAAAATCTCATTGTAAACATCGCTTTGATCAGAATTGTCATTGCGATCAAAGAGTAGTAATGTCAGAGCAGTAATGAGCATATCAACGTTATTAGTATAAAAAAAAATCTCTTATATTAAAAACGCGAAACTCGAGGAATTTAATAACGGAGTTAAGCGTATCTGTCGGCAGATAGAAACTCATAAACTTTTTTTGAATTCCTTGAGACTTGAAATGTGTGAGAAAGTACACAGTAAGCAGCGCATGAAGAGGCAAAGCTATGGGCGAAAAGAGGAGAGACGAGGTCTTTTTGCTGATATATCCTCGTTCTTTCTCATCTTCGTTCTCTCAGAGAGCATTTGTTCTTCTTTTTGGCTAAATCCGGCGATCCAATTCCAACTCATTCGCCGGAAGCTGGGCGCGGCAGCGGTCTTTTTCGAAGGTGCCAATCGGCAGGACTCCTTAAGCCCAGACCTTAGCGACTGAAGATTAGATCGAGTTGCAAGAAAGACGTGGAAAACGAGAAATGAAAATGTCACGTAGTAGCGGAAGTATCGAGACAACCTTATCCCACCATCACATATCGACTTTTGATGACGCGAAGAATATCCTCTCCAAACGCGAAAAAGATTACAGGAGCAAAATTTCATTGCTCAACATTTAATATACATTAATTAAATATTAATTTAATTTTTATTTTCTTCTCTCTCACTCCCTTATGTCTTTCAAAGTGAAGTGATTTGAAACGAGTTTCATCGGCAAAGAGAGAAGTTCTATAAAATCGTTTCTCTAGCAACAAATTAAACTGTCCATCATCGCAAACTTCACCAAGATCTATATTCGTTATCTTTCACATTATTCATAAATAACGTATTTGCCTTTTTTTTTGCAATTAAAAATTATATTTCGTGAAAACGTGAACTTGAGGTAAGTGCTTATTACAACCTGTCTAGTTTATCAAGAAATTACTTGTTTTGATCATTTTAATATTTTATATAATACGTGACATTTCATTGACCCTTCTACACTTTTGCCGAGGAACTACTCTGTCGATTGACTTAATAATTGTATGCGTGACATTTTCATTTCATTGACCCTTCTATTCTACACTTTACATGCGATTTGCCGAGAAACCGGCTTTTATATCTTTCGACGTGAATCTAATGAGTGACAAGCCAAGGTAAACTAACATTCACCTCCTCCTCTATTTCGTTCAACGAGTGATTTTAATGGGCATTGATTATCCTACTCACAATAGTATTTCTGTCAAAATGCATTATGGATTATTTATTAAATGCACTCCTCGCGATATGATCCAATTGAATGCATACATTAGAAACAATATTCAATAAAATAAATCGTTTAAATGGTAATAACAATGGTTAACAATCCATTATAATTATCGATAATTACGATTGTTGATGTTGACACACAGTAATAGAATACGTAGAATGCAATTAAATTCCATCGACAAGTTATAAATCTATTTAGCTTCAGGCAATAATGAATGAATATTCTTTTATAAAGAAATATTAATAAAATTGAGCTTTAGTTTTTATTTATCTCGTTCCATTTATATCAAATTTATATCAAATATGTTTTGTTTTTATTATTTTTAATTTTTATTATTTTTATTGTTTTTAAATTAAATTACATTAATTTTCTTGCTTTAATTTCTCTCAAATATTTATCGGATTTCTCATTTATAAAACAGTATGTATATGATATGTAAATATATGTGAGTGCCGATAGTGTGGTCGGGTTCGTGAGTTTGCTAAACCCAAATGACTACGTGAATCAATCATTCCTGTGAAAAATTTTAAGTTCTTGATTTTCAATCAAAGATATGATAATGATTGCTTTCTAGATCACGTTTAAATCATAAAAATTAAACTTATAATATTACAACTGCTTTCTGCTGTACAGAGAACTCGTCGTGAAAAATATAAATTATTATTTACATTTCAATTACGCATCGCTAAGTTATGATTGAATTGCTAAAACGAGTTGTACAAAGCATTTGTTTCTTGTTGAGATAATAGATGCATTATGCAGCGTACTGTACTAATTGTTTAGACATAACTGTTTCAGTCGCTGAAATGCGAGATTACACATAATCCGATTTGCGCTCTAAGTTGTAATTAATTCCTTTGGAGTCATAACGACGCGAGCAGCAAAATTAGTTATAATTGGATTCTAAGCCACGCATAATATTCGTCTTGCAGCCACAGTCCTCTCTGCAATGACACAATTTTTCGTCGTTTCGCGGCTTGCGAGGGCAACCTGAATCAGGCGCTCGGTACTGTCGCTGGAATTAGCGATTAATTATTGCCGCAACAAGCCGTAATTACGAAAGGGATAAATAATGGAATGAGAAATAAATAGAGAGAAAGAGAGAGAAAAGGAGAGAAGAAAATTAATCGTGTCGCAGAGCGCATCGTTTAGCAATCGCAAGAGGGCAAAACGTCACCATCGCCGTCGGGCAAATGGAATCGGCTCGAGTGAAAAATTACATCGCAGTACTACGAGACATCGCACCGCCACCACCACTATATTGTCGCCTAAATTGTTGCTTTCGTCGACTGGAAACGCGCGCGGAACGTACGCTTTCCCGCAACGACGATATAGCACTTTTTTTATCTCCGTCATGGCGCGACGTGATGCATGTGACGTGAACACGACGTCGATCGCGAAAACCGCGTCAGAGGGAAAACTTTTCCTTTGATCTCGACGTCCGTTTTTCCAAACGATGTAATCCCGTTAACCGTTACGGGCGATTAAAGCACACTGGGTGCGTGGCCGAGACACGCAACCACATACCACGTAATGAACTCATAGTGAACGTCAGAACAATTGCGAATGAAATATCACTGATATATCTTTTACATATATTGTTGGACACGATTAATCGAGAGAGAAGAAATTCATGAAATCTGGACAAAAGAGAATTTGCAATATTATCGTCACGTACTCGTACACATATAATATAATTAGCCCTTCATCACCTATATGGAATTTAGCACCTTCTGTCAGCAACCTTTCTAAGGTTTTTGAGTTCCAATATAGATTTTTATATTCTTTCAGACTATAAAAATCTGAAAAAATTTAGTTGTAACAGCTTTCACAAGAATTTTTATTATCAGAGAAGTCGAATTGTATTTTATTAATTTTTTGCAAATTCTATTAAAGTTCACAATCAAAATATTAATTGCCTTCAAAGTCCAACTTAGCGATCCTCTTACTGGTGAAGAATTAATTATATTTATATGATAATTATATTATTTATATTTAAAAAAATAATTATATTAAAATAATATATTAGATATATTTATCGAATAATTTTTCAAAATAATTTGTAATTAAAATTTATTACAAGTAATTAAAATGCAGAGTAAATATAGCATTATTCATATATAAACTAATTAATATTTTTTTAGAATAAAATAATTAAATGCTATAAAGAAAGGCAATAGAGCAAAAATATCCAGAATATTCAATCATTATAAAATGTAGTGTTTTAAATTCTGATAAAAATAATTTTTCAGCTACCAAACATTCAGTATATTAATTGACTGCGGCTTTTCACATAGAAATAAAAGCAATCCTGTTGGAATCAAACAGCGACGATCAATTGGATTCTATCGATTTATGCGATGGTATTTGCATCGTTAAAATCTGATCATTTTCGTGATGAAACATCGTGGCAACTAAATATTGCGCCTCTCGTTTAACGAGATTAATTCCCCGATGATTGAACGCTTGGCAAGCATCTGGCGGAGACGTGGCTTTTAAAAGCCGCCGACATAGAAGCAATAAGAACTAAAATCGGAAGGGTTGAAAGAAGAGATCGTGAATTTTGCTGGAAAAATAACAAAAAAGTTGCTTTTTCACTGTACTACTGTTCAAGTTATTAACCGAGACTGTACACTTTAATACACCCATCGTAATTACCAGCGAAAAAAGTCTATTATTTTTTTTAGATATTATAGATTTGTTAATTATATAATTTTTTAAATCACATATTATGTATGAATTATGTGTAAAACATTGGCTAATATTTATACAATATATACAATTTTTTATTTTGCTGAGATTGTTTTAAATCTTGTAGAAAGCATTAAAATATAACGCTATGCGAAATGATCAAAAAGCATTTCTCATTCCTCATTTAATCGCCTGTAACGACGAACAATAACCTTATTGCAATCCTTAATTGAATGTCTTTTATATAAAAGGAACCAAGCTCTTCTATATTAAAACTAAGAAATAGGATTCCCTATATTCCTTTGAGCAAAAAGGGATAGATGACACAATATTGTGTAGATTACTGTAAAAATAATTTGCAAAATTCTACATTTGACTCAACTTTAAAATTTATTATCAATGATATAAAGACTCATAATATAATATGTATTTGCAATATTTATATATTTATTGTAAAAATAAATACTTTGAAAAAACTAAATAATTTATATCTCAAAAATCTTTTTTACTTAAACATAATTAAAACCGTGATCTTTTTTTACGTAAAATACTGTTCCAAAATAAATTCAGCTAAGAATCATTAAAATTCGCGTCTGCACTCCTACACGGGAATGACGAATCACTCGCACGTGAAATCTTTCACGGTATCATCATTGCCTTAACATGTTTTATGAGTTCATGTATACACGAGAGTTAATTCTCCAGCGATTGAACACTGCAATAGCACGGCAACATGCCCGACCTACGTCTACCTTTCAAGCGTTTGGAATAAAAACGAGGAAGGAAGAGAAGAATAGGTATAGGGGTTGGCTCGACTGACTAGGGTGAGTATCGAGAGTAAGGCACGTATCGTCGGCATAAAAGTCCGTTCCATTTGCCCATTCCCTAACCGCTCGCGCGTTCCATCACGTAGACAGAGTCCTTTCAGTGTATTCGATGGCCACAAACAATCCGGCCGGGAGAGAAAAGAGAAAAAGAAGAAAGAAAAGAGGAAAAGAGAAAGGGAGAAAGAGAAAGCCGAGGTGACGTATATTCCGACGTAACATACGAACTCCTTTAATCCGCTCCGACGGAAGCAAATGAACAGTACACTCGTGGACAATGCTTCCATCTACTCTCTCTTTGACGATCTTTTCCCCTTCAACGAGGAAATCACTCTCCCATTAACGCTTATTCCGCGATTCTCCTTTTCTTCTCTGTCACTGTGATAACGACGTGAACCGATAAGCCACAATGTGGATAACAACAAAGTGCCTCACATCTCGTTGAAAGGTGGAAAAACCAAAATTAAAAGAGTCCTTTACCAAAAGGACGACTTGCTTTTCTAGCGTGATTATTAAGTCGTTGCGACTTATTGAGCGAAGGAAGCTGATAAAAGACAGACAGAGAGGGAGAGAGAGAGAGAGAGAGAGAGAGAGAGAGAGTAACCTTTTCGTTCCGTCCTATGTCTT
>NW_012130080.1:3980936-3984527 GCF_000143395.1 Atta cephalotes | reverse complement strand
CGCTGCTGAAATTACATGATGACGAGACCCACTATGGATTTAAATATCAGTTTTTACGAGCCATTGAACTCTCATAACAAATGGACATTAAAATGTCACGCTAGAAATAACTATTGATGCACGTCGTATACTTGACAATTGCAGTACATAATTACGTGAAATATGTACTTTCGATTGCAAAATCTTTTATTACAAGTTTCCATTTCAAAGTTACTTCGCCAGACATTTCACAAAGAAATTTTAAACATTAGCTTTCCAACCACAATGAAAGATTTCGACGCCAGTTAAAATATTTATGTATGTCAAACTTCTATCGCGACTAGACTCTTTCTCTCTTTCGACCATGAATGTAATCTCATCAAATCTCAGCTCATTGTTATTTTTATGTTGTCGATATTTCACGATGAAATATCCGTTGAAAAAGTTTCTAGTATTTTACTTCATTATACCTTTTCAAGCCTGCCTTCAGAGAGAGAAGAAAATCTGCATTGTATACTCTAAAAAATATCAGTATGCATTTAACACCTTTAGCGTGAATTTAACATCTATGCAATGTCAATATAATTCTCACTATGTGTTGGTATTAATATCAACATCATCACGGCGTGGTGGTGGGATTAAAAATCCATATTAAATATTCCATGATTCACATCATATTGGTATTAATATTAACATCAATACAATGAGAATTATATTAGACACCGCTATTTTTTAGAGTCTACATGCAACTATAACGAGAATTATATGTAACTATAAGAAGCTAACCGTAATAAAATAACGGAAACTAATTATAACTTCGAGACCGACCCGTATTTCATTTTCTGCACTATCGCGCGATTTGCATGCACGTGACCTTTCATGTTAATTTTCTGTCTTGCTCGGCTTCTCCCAATTTGCCGGCGTAGCGGCAAATTAAACCCAGAGATCGCTTTCACTAACTCGTTTGGTGAATCACATTTCGAGTGATAACTCACGACAATTAACGTTCGATTCATTTGAACATTTCTCTTTAATATTCATGCGATCGAAAAAGAATCTCTTTCGACAATTCGCTAAAGGAACCATCAAAAGTAGACAAATAAGCTCAACCATTATTCACGATGAGGATCTAAATTTTATGTCGTATATATTTTTTATCTAACGCTAATGTAACGTGAGAGCTTGGCTGTGCTTTATTTTGCCTGCACGTCAATATTACTGCGAAGCTGCGGAATCTCCTCGTCGAGAGTCGAAGCGTTAATTAATATTTGCGCGCATGAGCGATTCCACGTGAAAGAACTCATCAAAATTTAAGGGCTATGTGTGTATGTCTGACGCTGTCACGATACTGACTGTATGTATCTTTATTTGTAATTTTAAAAGTGTTCTCTATGTAAAAGGTATTACTTTTATAACGAAAAAAATCCGCAATGCGAAATTTCGTTGGACGCAATCTATCGTCATTTATCTAGTTAATGTTTAAATTTAAAAAACATAGAAATATATTTAATTATAGAAATATAGAAAAATTATTTTAATAATAAATTATTTTTATATCTTTCTATATTTCTATAATTAAATATATTATTAAATTCTAAATATATTATATGAATGAAATTAAATATATTATTAAATTCTTAAATATATTATTAAATTTAATAAAAATATAAATTACTAAATTACTAAAATATAAAATAAATTACCAAGTTTTAAAAATAAATAATCTATGGCCATAAATTGTTTTTTTTTCTTTCGAATTACAAGAGCAGAGAGCTTTTTAGAGATTATTAAAATCGATTATTTATAATTTATATAAAAAAATAAATTTTGCTATAATTTAATAACACGTTCGGCTATCGTAACATATTTTTACAATGATGCTCATTATTTTCAGCCAATTTAACTATAGGCACTAGAGGCCGGTCCATCCTTGTTGGATCTAGTCATAGTTAAAAAGTCTATAATGGCGAACAACGTGTATACGCAAACACGAGGAGCGAAAACGGTCGCGTACGTGTGCCAGGTCGTGTATACAGGCGGAAATCGTCGGGGATGTTAATCCGTGTACGCATGGACCATTAATAGCGGACGTCGTTAAACGGATTGCCGTCGATACTACGTAACATGGCGTGCACGTGCAGGCAAGTGCTATGGCCAATGGCGTGGAAACGGTCTGGCTATTGCGACACCGCGAATGTTTTCCATTTTACCCGCTTGAAATTGTTAAACAGTATGGAAAAGAAAATTAGCTACCTACGGCAAAATATTGAATATTATATCGCACAGATCGTTCGGATATATATCGTTCACATTCGAATGAGATATTAATAAGTTCTGCAATATTAATAAATTACATGTACGACATGTATTTAAAGATAATAAATTTTTCTGATGTAGATATATAATTTGTAAAATATAAAAGTTGAATGTAAAATAAAAAAGTTGAACACAATATGTTGAAAACGTTAAATAACGCGACAATTATATATTTTATGAGAATATTTTTATAATGATAATTTTTCAAATTTGTCATCTCTTTTTTTGAAAAATAGATTGCTAAATAGAGAAGTCTAAAATTCTTTTAATTCTCATCATTCTTCTTTTTTATATATAAAATGCTATTTCATTTTTCATACTAGTCTATTTTTCACTTTAATTGTTCGTCATTTATCTAAAAAAAAACGCTAAAATAATAAAAATAATCTATACACACTTCTTCTATCTTGAAAAAACATTTTCTAAAAATGTGAATCATGTGCTAAATTTATTACAATCCATCTCTCACGAAGGATTAAAAACAAACTCACATTACATATCGCAGTATTACATATATCATCGAACTCAAGTTGAAGAATGTATTTGCACATTCACGTTTGAACTCGCGTTCGGTATGGTTCGGCACACTTTTGTGTCAAGAAATATCTGCAGTAATTCAGTGTCACAAATGAATATGCTGAGAGTGTTAACGCACGTGTAACAATGTGAACACCTTACAAATCGTCCTACACCACTGATCGCATCGAATGTGCAGGAATGTTACACCGTGAAACGGTATTCGTGCACGCATTAGATCATACGCGGGTGGCGTATGCACCAGTTCCCGATGTAAATTGCAATTCCTTGTTAATTACAACAGCCCTGGCACATGCACCAACTGCGAGGTCAGCCAAAACGCCTCGAAACTCATAAATGATATTAAACCTGATGGTGCGTGACAAAAAACATTTTAACTAATTTTTGAAGGGAAGAGCACTTTCATTATTTTTAACAAAACGCGTTAATTTTATGGTGTGATTTTGTTAAAAAAAAGATGCTTTTCAGCTTTCGTTAATAATTTAACATATGTGAGTTTAACATATTATAGATGTTATTGATTTTAATGAAGACATATGATTGTTTCCAAAATTTTTTGTTACATTTTTGATGCTAATTATTTTACATAATATTTATATTACTTTTTAACATATTCATCTTATGTTAAATTAACACAAAAATTTGAGTGGACCGTTTTTGGAATGTGAAATTTGTTTAACACAAATTTTTCGACTGTGTATCATGCCATAAAAGACTTGTCGTGTATATATATATATATATATATATATATATATATAT
>NW_012130080.1:3978392-3979821 GCF_000143395.1 Atta cephalotes | reverse complement strand
GTGTATATATATATATATATATATATATATATATATATATGTATTATTTTGTAATCACAAAGCAAATCATAAAATTTCCGATTATATCTCGGACAAGATATCTTACAGAATCGTGATGCGTAAAGTCATCGAAGTGGAATCGCGTGTTACGGGCAGATCTCAACAACAGGCTTTTCGAGCTTCCCATTCGTAAACAGAGACATTGCGCGAAAAACGAATAATTCATAGCTCGAATGGAAAACGATTGATGCATCGCGTTTTCCTCGCGAAATTAACGACGCGCGAAGATGAACGGGAATTTACGAAGCCGAACTCGTATTTTTTGCGATTGCATGTTTTTTTTTTCTTTTTCTTTTCTTCTTTTCCTCGAGCGCAGAATAAATACCGGGTAATACACTAATGAGCAACGTCGGCGTTCGCTTTAAGTGAACCGTTGTAAATTCGTTTAATTCCCGAAGATTTAATTTCTCCCGCCAGAAAAAACTCGGAGCATCCCGGAGAGCGATCCTTACAGAGTGTTTCACAATCCTAAATCTTAATCTCAATAATATTCTTTATTGAGTTTGGCTGATTTTTACTTAAGCTTATTAATATTTATTAATATTTAATTCTCTTTAGTAATCAATCTTTGAAATGAAACTTATTATCTAATTACAAATTGATTAAAACTTTTTCGTTTGAATCGCATATATT
The DNA here is from genome assembly GCF_000143395.1 of Atta cephalotes. Classification (NCBI taxonomy): domain Eukaryota; kingdom Metazoa; phylum Arthropoda; class Insecta; order Hymenoptera; family Formicidae; genus Atta; species Atta cephalotes. Next base: position 3,979,128 of record NW_012130080.1, on the reverse strand, counting down.
GAAAGTGACATACAACATTAATTTGTGCAAAACAAAATCATATAAAGAAGAACAATCCGAACAATTACTGATCAATTATGCAAAAAAAAGTAAAATAATTGGACGATAGTAGATTTTCTCCCCGTAATTTGCGACGATTGATTAAACTAACTTTAAATATTTTAATTATATTTACGTTCTATTTTTTTCAATATTTATTCATCTACAACCATTTAGCAATGTAAAGCGAAATTATGTTTGTCTTTCATTCTTTAATTTAAAGAAAAAACGACTCAAACAATCGAGACAACAGTTTCTGTTGGAAAGTTTCTTCGCCGAGTCAAGAAAACTTTTTCCACAGACTTTTCGTATTGCGACCAGCCGTCCAGTCAGATCTCACCCGCGTTTCTCGTACAACAAGTAAGAAATTTTGGTGGCGCAACCGTCGACTCCAATTAGTGGTCCATTGTCAGGCAGATTCGTATGTACGCAATCGAGTGCTCTATTGAAAACTTTCCACATGGTCCCAGACCGGGAATCGGGATGTAGGATGAAATAGCGTTCCAGTTTATTTTCCAACCAACCGACACAACGAGTTTCTGCAGCGTTCGTAAGGCCGTTCGAAAGCTATTTGTTCGCCGTGACCGCCTCGTTCGTCATCGATCGCCATCGTGACATCGAAACGGGGAAAATTAACGAGAACGGGAGAGAAAAGGTGAGAGAGAGAGAGAGAGAGAGAGAGAGAGAGAACGTGTGT
>NW_012130080.1:3975802-3978004 GCF_000143395.1 Atta cephalotes | reverse complement strand
AGAGAGAGAGAGAGAGAGAGAGAGAGAGAGAGAGAGAGAGAGAGAGAGAGAGAACGTGTGTGAGAGCGAGAAAGAGTTAAAAGAGAAAGGGACAGAATATGGTCCTGTTAAATTTTCAACCGGCTCATCGCTTTCAAGTGATCGATCGCGAAGGCTTTCCATCATCGGGGTCTCTCATTAATGAAAAGATCGACAGTTTAAAAACTCTAAGAATTATCTATCATCGATGGTATAAATGACGTCATATATCCGATTACGAACTTTCATCTTTAATCCATCGGCAATACTAAGCGTACACAAGTTACTTTTTACCTTTATACACAATATATTAATAATTGAATTTTATCAAGCATGAATTTTATCTGCAAAATATATTTACGACACTGAACGTTATAATACATAAATTATAAGTGAAAATTAATAATTTATTTTAAAATTAATAATTTATTATAAATAAGAACAAAAACGTCTTCAATATATAAATAAAGACATTTAATGAAAAAAAAAATTATAATATAAAATCTTTTGAAAAATTTAAATACTATTATATTTAACAAATCATACAAATTTATTGAAATATCTTATGTAAAGTGTGTCTGATATAAAAGATAAAAAAGTTGCCATAATACATATTTTATTATTGTAGTCCTTCTTTAAATTATTTTTTAGTGTTATTTTTTATTATTAAATTTGATGTGCCTTATGAAATATTTACTTGTAAAAAAGAAGCATTTCGATCAACATGAAAAAGATGGACTGAAAGTCACTAGCAACGAACTGTCAGTTTCTTCAGACAGCACAAAGTCGATAGAGTATCCTCGAGCGCGACTTAGCAATTGCTTCCGAGAACGTAATGTATATTTTTTCTTTTTTTTCTCTTATTGGACAGCTCTTTGACTCCATTACTGGTAGACGAGTGACGTAACCAACTTCGAGAGGCAAGTTTCGCTTCTTTTTCGCTGCCTCCAGTTGTTGACTCTACTGCCACGCCGAGCTCGACGTGCTTTTTCGAAAGCTCCATAAACACGGGCTTAACGATCGTACCAAGCAAATTTGAAAAAAATGTTGCAAACCAAAAATATTCCGCTTCAAAATGAACACGTGAGATTATGACGTGTGCTCCATACTGTGCGATAAAGAAGTAAATACATTATCGCAATAAAACTCTGCAAATCCAATAGATAATAAATAAGCATTAGCAAAGCAGTGAGTCTTATTAATTAATTAATTAAAAATTTGTATCAAATATAAAAGCAATTGGTATATTAATTTATTTTTCAAATTATATTATATTTATATGTCAATAAATAAAACATTTTTAATTCCAAAAAGCTACATTTTGAAATTATCATTCAACATCATCAAAATAAATAAATAGAATAGAATACTAATTCCAGAAACGTTCAAAAATGAAGATTTAGTGATATAATAAAGTGATATAATAAATATTATAAAGATTGCGATTGCGAAGATGTATAGAGAATAAATAAACTGATTATACTCAATTGATGATTTATTAATGAATTACATCCATGACGAATCATCGTCGCACGTTGCAAATCTCCAATTATTGTGATAGCAGTTCTGCAAATTCCGCCTCCGTAGAGATTCCTAACGATGTCTGTACTGATTACCCAACACCGATGTCCCCACGCAAATTCGCCACTTCAACTCACGTGGATAGTAGCGAATGCAGTATGCAGTGTAGCACGGATTGCATTGTTGCATCAACTAATTGGATACGAAAGAGTGCAGAGAAGTACGGAACAAGCACGTTAAAAGCTATGGTTATATTTGTATGAAGAAAATAAAATGAAAAGAACAACACTCGAGAAATGATTGATATCTTTCATAGAGTACTTACTTTTGTAATTAACACGAGAAATTCGTAAATTTGAATAAGTCCCTTTTTCTTTCAATTAATAGGAATGAGAGTAACAGCACTTCGTAGTAGTCATTACTCTCTAAAACTTTTAAAGTAAATCGCACTCTGAAGAGTAAAATTTCACTATTAAACATTGAAAACTCTTTTTCAAGATTGGATTAATTTTCACTCTTTAAAGTAAGATTCAAAGAATTTAGAGAGTATATATACAAATCAAAACACACACACACCATTATATATATATATATATATATATATATATATATATATATATATATATATACTACGTAGTACGACGTACGACCGACGACGAACGG
>NW_012130080.1:3960846-3975763 GCF_000143395.1 Atta cephalotes | reverse complement strand
AGAGAGAGAGAGATAGCTCTTAATTTTCTTATAAAACGAATTTCGCATTCATGTAATTTCATTTTCGATTTTTAAAGAAGCAAAATTTTTTTTTTATAAAATAACGAAAAGCTGTCCAAAGGGTATACAAGAACGAGACTTCTTGTTTATTTAAATTCGCAAAACAACCCGATGACCTTTATAAAATTCGATATCGGCGAATTTTTTCCGCGATTCAGTAACCGTTTTTTTTCATCAAAGGCTGATGATAAAGACATTGCGCGCATGAAAAGAATAAAATTCTATCAAAGAACGTGTCTTCGTTTTATGCGCTACGAAATAGACATTTTTCGCTTGGCGATAAATTTTTTTTACTTTTTTTCGTGTCACCAAAATGCTGAGGGACTTCGGTGCGATAAAATTCTATTTATCGCGAGGTTTAGCCTGAATCACGAGACGTAACAGACTTACGGGTAACGAAAATTGAAGGAAGTTGCCCGCTTCGATTTTTCACGATTTTTCAGGAGCTTCCGACCAAGTCATGAATGAGATTGAGAGTGTTCCGTGATGGTCCCGGCCGCGTGACACTCGCGATTTAACGTCAATCCACTGTGTAGGCAGCAGAGAGAAAAAGAACAGACAGATAAAAGCGATCCTTCGATCCATGTAACAAGCTGGTTTGTTCTTCGTTTTTCAGAAGAAAATCGAAGTGTTATAAAGAAGAAATTGTTCTTGTTGCTAGAAGTAAATAATACATTTTTTATGAAATATATCTACTCTATACATATATATATATATATATCCCAAGCTTTTTTAATGCGCAATTACATTATCAAGTATAAAATTCCAAAGAGGCCTAATAAATATGTACCACAATTATAGTTTTTATTTTTATCATAATTTAATCTGAATATTAATTATATCATTTTTTCCCATCTTTATTGATTATAACTAATCTTAAATATTGTCAGTGTTCTAACATTGAAACAAATGACATTCTCAAATAAACTTTAAATATTTATATGAAAAGAATAGCTTTACTAAAATATCTACAATTTTAGCTAGACAAAATAATTTTGTTGACTGTCAAAATAATTATGTAGAATGCTCAAACTCGTTGCTAGAATATCAAAGCTTTTTGCAGCATTCATTGCTTGAGATTCCTACAAATTATTCTGATGGTCTAAAAATTATTTTCAGATCTATATAAATTTTTAGATACTTCTGCAAAATCATTCTTTCTATACAGATCAACGAAAATGACATAATACTTAGGATATTCTGTTTTATTATATTTCAATCATAATAATTATCATTCAATTTCAAAAGTGATAAATTAATTAATATCACATCGCAGCAGCCACATCATGGAAATATCTTTATTCTACTCAGCAAATTATTGCTGACTAACATCATTATTGCACCACTCCTCTTCGCTAAGAGGCAGCTAATTCAATCACGTGTTCAGTTGCGACCAAAGCGAAGCAAAACCTGGAAACGTTCTTTCTATTCTCTTTCCCTACCTTGAAGCTACCCTCATCCCCGCGGGATATAATTTCAGTTTTACATCTCGTGGACCGCATTTTCCATATCTCGCATAATGGAAAAAGTTATCCAACGAAGTGGATTTCGTCCCAAAAGCAGATTTAAAAAGTTTAAAATTATACTCAGGATTATACTTATATCGGGATTATACTGTATAAAAAATTATTTCTTCTTCGAAGATATTGTTAATTCAATAAAATTGAAGAAAAAATTGAAATAAATGACTTTAAACGAATGATTTCAAAATTCTCTGAAACAAATAACTCTCAACAAATATCAATAAAACTTGATATAAATTAGTAGCATATTATGCACAAAAAAATTCTGAAAGCTTAAAAATTATGCTTATTTGTGTTATCTAGTTTGACGCAAAATTATGCGCAATTTAATGAAAATTATTAATTTATATTAACAAAATTATTAACAAAATTTATATTAACAAAATTAATTTATATTAACAAATAGCTTCGATAAATTCGTACAATACACAAATTAATTTGGTACAAATTGTCATTCAAACGTGCCATTCGAACGTCAAATTGCGCCGTGTTGACAGACGCTTCACCAAGATGGAATTATCTCAGGCAGCACAAGGGCACATCAAAACCGGGAAAATCTCTGCATCGTCACGCAACCATCCGCGACAACCATAATTTTAGATCTCTACATCTCTCGTGTACCACACAACCGTCGACATTTCGCCTAATCGAAGAAGTTATCGGGCGAAATTGCTTTCTGCGGCTTTAACGTATAGTCGTACGTTACCGGACGGCGCGCCCGTGGGAGACTACTGCAGAAAGCTGGCGCATATAATGGGACAGATCAAAGGAGCTTGCGGCGGCCAAAGCTTATCCGCCTCGTGTACTATGCACAAGATAACGCGACTGGAATATGTGTGTATGTGCATATGGTTGTACAAATACGCGCTCCGTCGAGCGCTCACAAAGAGGTGCGCATCTATCTCGCTTTTGGAGACGTAAATTATTCGCATATTACATCTGTGAACCCTCGGAAAGCCGAGCATGGCGCGTATTCGAACGTGACGATTAATATTCTAGTGAGTCACGTCGATATTTCATATATTTATACGATTAAAAGGAAATCATCGCAGACAACGTTGAAGTATTAATTCATTATTGATGTTTCACGAATTAAAATCATTCTCCGCTTTATATTCTATATAAATAGATAAGTCGTTCAAAATTCCTAGCCAAAAAACTATAAAAAAATATATATAAGATATATTAATGAGACAAAATAATAAATCACTTACTTTATACGAAATAATCTTATTTTTTCATCGTAACTTGTTTAAATTGTTATTAACTATTTATTAAATAAATTGTTTGTAAATAAAATAATGACGTTATATTAAAAGCGTGAATTCTTCATATGCAAAAAAGTTTTTAGCTCACATGCTGCACGTTATTTCTCTTTTACCAACGAAGGGCGTTGGTATCAAAGAACAAGTAGATCTATAGTCTTTTAAGTTTCCATTATCGAGTAACTCCTAACATCTAGATAGATGCGCGCATTTTCTCTCCCATTTCTTTTTCCCCTCAGAGTATCGGAGCGAAAAACAATTTATTTATTATTCGAGAACAGTACGTCCTTCCCTCTATTTGAGATAATATTTATTAATATGCATCCAACCGAATACTTATTCATTTCCATTGCGTAAAACGCAATATATAGAGCCAACCAATATAGAACTTCTATAAATCAAAACGTAATGTTAATATTTGTATAAACATCGTGATTGTTTACATAATACACATAAATCACATGAACAAATTGTAAATTGTAGTGTAATACATCATTGATGCTGAGAGCATAATCGATCACGTACGCTTGTAAAAGTGTCGTTTGAAGGCAGATACCGCCGGCATTGAATAAACAGCAAAAATATTCATTCATTCAATATAATTGACAGTGATACTGTAGACGGTTATCGAGAACCAATGTGCATGTTTATGCCCTATCCGTATTACTTTACATCTCGATAAAATATAGTAAATTACAACATGAGGTATGCACTACAAATTTCAATTACGTCATCATTTTTATTTTATATGGTACAAAATATACAAAAATTATTTTTGTATATACTTGAATCTTTGAAGAAATAAAACATAATAATAATAATAATAATAATAATAATAATGATAAATCTCAGATTTATATTCTTATTAGAAAGTTAGAAAAAAAATTTGTATTAAATTTAACAGATTTTTCATATCTCAAATGGTCTACTCAAATTTATGTTAAATTAACACAAGAATATATTGGAAAAAACTCAAATATATGTAAAAAATATGTAAAAAATTACCACAAAAAAACGTAATATTGACATTATTTGTAAACAATCATATATCTTCAAAATTAATATATATGATATTTAAAATGTTAAACACATTTCATTCACTTATCTTTTTGTTTTAAAAAATATTATTTTTATATTATTCATTTATTTACTCATAAATTGTGTTATTTTGACACTAAGAAATGTTGAATATTAATTTAACATAAAACAGTCAAACAACAATCATATTATGCTAAATTAGCACATACTTAAAAATTTTCATAAAATTTTAACAAGGATTTGAATGAACTGTTTCTGATACAAATACAAAATTTACATTTTTTAAAACGTATTTTTCATTGCGTACAATCTTGTGATTTAGCAAATAATAAAATAATTCGCGATACACGCGATTGCAGACAAAAGAATTTGTATGAATTAATATGAAAAGAGATTTTTTTATATTCCATTAATCTTATAATCGTTCGCACAATGCGTAATTAAAATACACATAATTAAAATACACGATAATCGATAAGACGAAATATTAAAAGTAATATTAAAAGCTCCGTCCTAAATTTGAATCCATCATTCATTGTCCTCCGAAAAATACGGAACAAACATGTCGCGATATCGTAAACGCAAATTGCGGCGCGGCGGCTGCGTTCATTAATTTGAGTCCGTCATATAATTGGTGCAAATGGCGCTGAAATCAGAGAAAACGAGCGAAATTTGTCACTCGGCCCGTGATTTGTGAAATTAATAAGTCCCGAGAGCGCGTATCCAATCCGTGCATTAATTCTATCCAGAATGAGAGCGAACGCATAATCGATACATTACATGACCATGTAAAAGCGTACTTGTTGTAAGATATATTTACGCGAATCAACGTGTTTGCCCAATCGACAGCCTCATTCGCAGGATACTATGCCAATTAGTAATCATGTAATTAGCCATGTGCCATTAGTATTGGACGAGTATTACTGTTCTGTGATTAACAGAGGCTGCTGCGGGCCCAAGTAAAATGGATCAAATTACTTCGAGAACATCGCTCGCAGCTGTTTCGAAATTAATTCATAGAGGAGAGATTATTTTAAATAGAATTACAGCGCGATGGAATCATGCACATAGCGAAATTTATTTTGTAAAGTGATCAAAATAAAAAAAAACTGTTAGAAAGCTACTTAGAAAGCAACGATAATTATTTCAAAATCTATAATCTGCATTTCAGCTAAAAGCAAACACTATAAAAAAATATTCAAAACAAAATAAATAATAAAAATAATAAGAAACAAAAATAATAAAAAATGTTGACTATTATTATACAATTCATAACAAAAAGCAATTTGAAAATAAAAAATTTTTTATTTCTAATCAACGACAAATCATTATGAAAAAATTGGTCTATGTAAAACTTCCAAAATATTATCGTGTTATAGAAACTTCAAATTGTCAGATTCAATTTTGCATGAAATAAATAGGCTCAGTTTAAAAAAATAAAGTGGAAGATTACTTCAATCTTGCAGGTAAATTACATTATATTGTTCATCTTTTTTAAATCTTTTTGTTTCCGCTAGAGCAACAAGTGAAGAATGAAAGAAATAAATTACCAAGTGTGTCATACAAATGTTAACTTGATGGACGAAAGTCGAATGAATGCGTCATTAAATTCGTATACAGAACGCAATCGTGCAATTTGAAGCGCAAACTCTCGGAAGGTTAGAATGTTGAAAGTTAGCGTGACAAACGGTGAAAATTTTGCGAAAGTGCACGATGGTACGTGACGAGTTTCGGTGGTAAGAAGTTTATTAGCGACATGCGACAATACCATTTTCCGAAATTATACTTTGCGTAAATATAGTAAGCACATACATAGCAATCTTGTTATTATCGTTAGATTAATGACGACACGCTGCTATGCAATTATTCTTTGCGTATAGCACTGAAGTTCTGAGAGATCAAGTACAGTGAAGTTAAAATTTTTTTAAGAAAACATCTATAATATGTGCAATTTATCATATAATAATAAAAAAAACATTGTATATTTATGTAAAGCCGGTCTACTTAAGTTCTTGTTAAAATTTTGTGTTAAATTTTTAACAAATTCGAGTGTTAATTTAACATAATGTATTATAATATTATTAAATATTTTGTGAAATGTTAAACATCTCTATCAAAACAACACAATTTATGAGTAAATGAATAAATAAAAATCATTATTACTGAAAAAATATTTGCTTACAAATTGTGTCAGTGTTACACTTTTTGAGTTCAATTTTTTTTAGATAATATTTGTATTACTTTATAATAGTCATCTTCCACAAAAATTTTGTGTTAAATTAATACAAAGGTTTGAGTGGACTGTTTGAGACAAATGAAACATGTTAAATTTAATTTCAACTGTATACATGTATGAACGCTTCAGGCAATTTGTTGACTATCCAGAAAACCAATTAATTTTCATTCTTCTTCTTTTTAAAATTATTTATACTTCATCGCACACGTTATTGTACTTATTTCATTCATTGCAATATCTCTTCAAGTCCTCTCTTTCTGTCTAAATAAGAATAAAAAATTGATTATCTATTCTTACATAGAATAATAGATCGAATAACGCTTTATTGCGAGATGCTGTCCTCGTAATACATCTCGCTTTTAAAAGAAAAATTTTAAGTACTTCGTTAAAGATTCTATCTCGAAAAAGCAAGACGAAAGTTCCTTACCGGAAAGAATAAAGCATGCTTTTTAAGCACGTCGTTATCGTCCTAGTAACGTGCTTGGTATAACTTTTGTTTCGTCTTGCAAGAGTATTTTTCAAAAGACGGAAAACAAACAAGGTAAAAAAAATTAAAAAAGAACTTGTTAAAAAATGCAATCTTTATATTTCCGCCGTAAATGGCTGCTTTCATGCAAAGTGTGTGCAAAAGAAATTGATCGAACAATAACATTTTTAATAATATAATTTCTCACAATTTTATTTTTACAATTGTTTGTTAAATCCATTCAAAAAGAAGGGAGTAAATGTGTAATTTTTTGTATGTCTTTTCTAGACATACAAAAATAATTATTGAAATTGCTAACAAAAATATAAGAGCAAAAGAAAGGAAGAAAAAAAAATTAATGGCAAAAAACCAATTTTTTTCCTATTCCACGCCATTACACAGAAAAAATAATTTTTATTGAAATATCATCAGAAAATTTAACTAGATACAGATCTGAAAATAATTTTGAAATATCAAAACAATTACATACAAATCCCAAGCATGATGAGCAATGTTACAAAAAATTTTAACATTCTAGCACTTATTTTGATAATCCAACGAAATTATTTTCAGATTTAAATTTTAATTTAGAATCGAGTTTTTTTTACTTCAATAAACCGTCCTCTCCGTGTAAAAAATTAACGTATACTTTTATATTACAAATATTTCTATTTCTACACAGCAAAATTAGTCTATAAACTATTTCTGGCTTCAACTTTTAATAATTCCTACATTAAATCCTGGTCTGTCCAACGTTTCCAGCAAGTAATTCATTGTCGGTATATCATACCCCGTACGTCACAACGTTGAAAAGTTTCCCACGATTTTTCTTAAACCGGCGCACAAGCTCCGAGGTGGAAAATATGTATTCTCCCGGTAAACGCTGACGTAACAAACGTCGTGAATTAAACGGCCGAACGAAATTGTTTCGCTTAAAGTTTAAGCGCAAAAACTCGATTCGCCGCTGTCACGGTAGCAGGCAGCGGACATCTATCTCCCCGGAGATGAAAAACCTTTAAACGAGTTCGTTTTCTCGTAAAGTTTCTCACGCGAGTCGTCGGCGCGATCTCACCCAAACTTTTCGTCCAAGCTTCGCGGCGCCATCCCTTACTTGTCCAAACGCCACGTTGCACTTGCATACCAATGAAATCATACTAAGTACATGTCGGAGAAACGATGATAAAGAGGGTAATATAACGATCGTGACGTACATTGGTTTCATTGTTCCTTTACTTTGCGCAAGTCTTAAAATCTATTTTCTTACTCTCTAAATCTTTTAGAGTGAAATCTCACTTAAAAAGACTGGAAATTGAACCAATCTCTAAAATAGAGCGAAAATATTTTCACCCTGAGAAATTTTCGTTTTTTTTTTGGAGTAAGATTCACTCTCCAAATAAATAAAATCTCACTCCTTTTTTTTGGAATATAAGATTTCGTTTCTTAAAAGGAATCTCATTCCAAAAGAATGAACTCTCACAAATCTGCCACTCTTTTTCAAGAGTGAAAATATTCTCACTCTTATTCAAAAGACTGACTCAATTTTCGCTATAAGAGATTTAGAGAGTACTTTCATCCATTTACTATAACGACGTATATATTTTTGCATATATCATAAATGCAGAACTTTAACAAGCAATTTGTATGTTAAAATATATTTTTATAACATTATCATATTCTTACAAGAAATATAAATTTATCGTTTTAATGCTTCGATCATAACAACCTTCAATGAAAATTACTTCTAATTAGTGTAGCAAGTTTTATATTTTTTGTCGCGTTTTAACGTAGCAATTAACATAAATTGCTTGTTTTATGATACGATATTGATATAATTTCCAAAATGAACATAATTAGTAGCCTAAATTTGGAACACATTAGAACGCGTTGACAAAACATCTTATTAATGCGGAATATATTATTCTGGCGCGGTTCAATAAATTCAATATAACGAGAAAATCTCATTTATTCGATGAGAATAATGATTAGCATCAATATTGTCGACTGGCACGCACGAATCATCTAGCTGTGAACAATGAAAGAAAATTCAATGGGATCAGACACGTTATTCCCATTCGCTTCTCGACAATTCCTTCTTGTTTCTTGAGAAAGTTTCAATGAGAAAACTACGTTTTCTTCTACCTAGAAATATCGATTGGCTACTGAAGCAACCAACTTTACGAGTATATATTTTTCCGACGTGTTATTTAAAGAGAATGATTTTTATTTCCACGGCTTCTGGATCATTTATAGATTTTTACATCACACTCAACAAGATATTCTTCGTAATGTCGTAAATATAAATAAATTAAAAATAATGTAATTGATAAAAATATTTTCAAAATTTAGTGCAACGTTAATTTTAGAAAATTCAAATAATATAAAGATAGCTATATAAAGAAAGCTATTTGGAACTATTTAGGAAAAGTACGTAAAGTAATCTCTTAACTTGATGTTAATTTATATATATTTTAGTTAAAAAAATAGTTATATTTAGTAAAAGTAATTTAGTTAATATTTAGTAAAAAAATAAAAATAAAAAAAATACGTAGTCTTTCGCACGCAAATAAAAATTTTACGTGAGAAGAGTAAGAAATTATAACTGAAGCTCTTTCTTATTATTCGTGGAAATGGATCGTAATATATTTGACTCGCGAGATACGAGGTCTGCATTGCAGATTCTCCGACTAACTATAACAATGCTCAGATAGTGTAACATACGTAAAGTCACGTATCTATAACGTCACGGATGTCTTAATTTCATGTATTGGGAACAGATCGATGACTCTGAGGGAGTTTCAGCTACCATTCCCATAATGCCGGTTACGGTTTGTTGCCACGCACTTTACTCGTCACTTAAACTGGAGCTTTATCTCAGGGGAGTGCATAAAGTTTACAAGTAACACTATTCGATAACGTATATTCAATTCAACAGAAATATAATATTTTACTTTATGCTATTACAATTCAAACCTGTGAGCTTTAACGAAGTGTGTATAAATTAATACACGAAATGGATTCTCACTACTACGTGTCTATCGAATCATTTCAAAAAAGTAAAATGCAATCATATTAACAGCATACAAAATTCCATGTATACAATTTAATTGCTATAATCAATTATTAGTAGAATAGGATATAAAACTATCCTACTTTAGAATTGTTTCTTATGTTAATGATTGTATATGACACCGCAAATAGACTAAAGCACTTAAATTAAGTAGAAAATTGTTCCATTTAAAAAGAATAATATAGCTTCGAGCAATTCTTCGTAATTACTTACGAAGAAACATTTCACGGGGGAGAATGCCACTCTTCGTGTCAACGACCAAAACGAATCTAAGAGTAAGAGGATCACTGAAACTAAGATCAGTTTTCTTTTACTAAACTTTTAAGAAACGATAAATAAAAAGACACGTTTCTCAAACAAGAATCAAATTCCTCATCCTAAAATTTCACAACTTTTCCGGATTTCCACACAAAATGTTATGATTTTCCTTGATGCTTTCAATAATATTTTGAAATTTTTTAATTTTCATCCTAATTTAGAAACCGTCAAATATTTAGTTGAGAGAAATTTAATTATACAGTAATGTAAATTATTGTTACTGACACTGTTTGCAATTAATTGTTAAGTTGGAGGTATTCCAAAACTGCGTAGATGTGATGCACGTACATTAAACTTCTTTAAAAAAAATTTTAATTTTCTAACGTTTTAATTTTTTTTTAAACTGTGTGTAGTAATTAAATCGTAAATGTAAAATATAAACAACTAAAATGTAGGTATCACAGCTAATATCTTAACTGTGATACTATTATAACAGCAACAACAAACCATTTCTCTCGCCATAGTTTATAAATTTATAGTTACAGCAAATATATATTTTAACAAATCAAGATTAGCTGCGACAGGAAACCTTTTTTTCCCATGTGACACATTTCCCTGATCTCTCTGATTTCTAGTTTTGCGGTAACCCTGTGCATAATCTACCTTTTCGCACATTTATCATCGGCTTACAGTGTCTCCACATTATTAGAGGATCATTGTTAGAGGAGGACGAAAGCGTTGAATGCGGACATTGTTCACGAGCAAAGGAATAATTTTATCCGTTAATCCGGCCGCAAAGGAATGCGAAGACAGTCGCACGGCTCGTTGGAATCGTACGCGGTGGTTTCGCGTAGCGAAGTAAGCAAAACGAGACGTCGAAATTTCGAGAAATGGCGGTACTTCTCTTTACAAAAGACGGGGTGAATCTCGTTTCTCTCCTCTCAACTAGCGATGCGTGTAAGCTCGCAGTCGCAACATTCCGAGTCCTAGATCTTCCGGCACTTCGGGATTCATTCTCGAAAGCTCGGCGCCAAGAACGCCATGAGTGAGGGCGGAAAGAGACGAGTGTGCGCGAAAAAAAAAAAGCGAGCGAAGAGAGTTAAAGCGAAGAAAGAAAAGGTTTCGAGCAAGAGATGGGTGAGAAGGCGGCGACGCAGAAGTGCCGCGGAATGGAGTGCAAGATGGTGCACGTCCATCCCATCCACCCACCTTTCTTCGTTCTCCACCGCATTTCACCTCCTTGCCGACTTCTCTTTCGAGCCGATCCTCCTTGTCGCTCCTTCATACGCGCTTTCAAGGCGGCGGCGGCGGCGGCGGCGGCGGCGGCGGCGGCCACGCATCGATCGCAGGATGAAAAGTGCTACGTTACGCCACTGTGGCCGGTTGAATCGAGAGAGCTGAGTGCATTTTCCATCCGTCACCCTGCCGCCGCGGCGCCGCCAGTCCGATTTTTCGCCTTATCCCATTCCCCGCTATCCCTCTTTCATCTTCGCAGTTTTGTCTGTAAGTGCACACGCGTCAATACGCGCGTGAAACTCGAGCGATGGCAGTTGCACATGTGCTTTTTACCATCACACAGTCCCTTTGGCACATGGCGTCGTTAACGATTCTTTCTGTGTTGTATGCTTTTCTATGCGAAAGAATCGCATTTCAGCGTATTCGTTATATTCAATACCTTCCCAAAGTCAAATAACGAAGTTGAATATATATTGATACAATTCGCAATACAGCCAATATTTCCGCTCTAAATGTGGATTTCAAATTGAATCTAATACCAATATATCGTTCAATATACATGCGAGTTACAAATAAAATTTAGAACTAACCAAATGAAAGCAGTGCCACTTTCAGATATATATAATAAATAAAAATATGAAAGCAAAATATGAGTTTTAAATTTCGAACAATTATTAATTTGAACGTCTTGTTTTCTACATGATTAAATTTTTAACTCTCCGCATAAATTTTAATTCCTTTCCGTCAGCAATAATCTTCGAGGAGCAATAAATTTTTTACTATTTTAGATTATATAAAAATCTGAAAAAATTTTGATGTAACTCATGTCAAAGTTTGATACTTAAACAATGAGTTTTTATCATAAAAGTCGGACTTATCTGTACTTTATTTCTTACAGATTTAAATTTATCTATATAAAAATTTACAGAATCGAAGCATCGAGTGTCTTTAAAGACCGCAGTTGCCGGCGGCAAGGTTACATATTTAAAGCGTATTAAAAAATAAATTAAATCTTTAGGTGAATGGAAGTTGCACCTTGCAGACCTGTAGACATTACCAATTAACTCATCCAATAGATTTATCGTTATATCTGATGTAAGATATGATATAAATATTTCTCTCGCTTTGAATCCTTTTTTCAACGACCGCGTACATTCATATTTATTTTTGTTAAATTATTAAATATTATTTCTTAAAGGATATTATCATATTTTCTTACTGTAAAAAGAAGCGGTGATTGTACAACATTCCCTATTAACTCCTTTCTCATCGCTGTTTTCTGCGTAATGCATGTCAAGCTCTCATTCCCTCTGCATTTTGCCAAATGCGTTTTTTTTCTTTGTTAAAACCGTTTCAACGATTGTCGTACTGAAATTTACTCGTTTAATGAAACCCGCACTAGCCTAAAATAACTGCGAATTCTTGGCAAGTTCCGAAATTTTTCTGATAGAAGATTAGTTTCTCAAACTATGCCTACAAAAATCTCCAAGTCTCACAAGTAAGTGTATCTATCTATTCTATAAACTATGAAATATGCTTTGCAATCCGATTTTACAAACAATGTTAACGATGTTACTCACCTAACGAAGGGACGAAAGTCAAATTGGACGAGGCAAGCACGAATCTGAAACAATATAGATATATGTGATGTTATTATTAATCGTGCCAGAGTTTGTCGCGTAATTGTAACTAACTTCGGCTTTAACTAAGCGAATAATTAGCTACCGTTTCCTGAAAGGTACAGTATGTCGAAACAGTGTATTGTTAAATGTAATAAAGCATTCCATTCTACAAACAAATCTGTAGATGTCAACAAATCGTTCTGCAATTATATAATAGGAAAGAAAAGAGAGTCTCTTTCGGATTAAGTCTAATTATAAAAGAATAGTATTTTAAAACGGCAATACTTTAATTTATATAACTTTTTAAATTTTTCTAATTTAATTTATATTTTTTATTTGTGATTGTATAACGTACATTACAAAAACTTACAAAGTTTTAATAAATATTTATTACAATTTCGTAAATTTTTTTTCAGTGCAACGCGTTATAGTTTTATATATCTTTTGTATGTAGTGTATCCGTTTATGTATCAGTAACATGTTTCTGCCAAAGCAGATATACGATCGATTCACAATTAACTCTTCATGGCTCCAACCAAGGCTTTGAAGATCTAGCTGGCAAATTTCCAATTTTAAATTATTCCGCCTCAAATTCGGACACGTACAAAAAAGTGAAAATCGTTTCGGGTTATATCATTGTAAAATTGTATTATTAAATGTCGAAAAAGTGTATCAGAATTTTTTTAGATTTTTAAAACCCAAAGATTCTTTGAAACATATAATATAGACATCAATGATCCGGTTGAATATTATAATTAATAAAAAGAAACGCTGGATGGACCATGAAAGATAAACACATACAAAATAATATAGACTGAAAAAATAAATAATAAGCAATATAAATAATAATTATAAATAATAAGTAGTCTAGATTCGTGTTAGGCAAACAGATTATTGCATATCGGTTAAGCTGGTTTTCATGACAAGGAACGTACATTAGTACAGATGACATCTTCGTGTCTCCGGAATGGGCACGAGAAGCGAAACTCGTATATATCCGCGAAACGAAAAGTTTCCATGGAAATGTCGCAGTTTAATCGAGTGCTAGAATGTGGAGAACATGTTCCTCATGTACCTAACCAGTGCTAAAATTAAATTGCCGCTAGCTTCGAGCAATCGGAAGAGATTGTTTTACTTCCATTTGATTTTGAATATGATATGTGACCTCTTAAGTTAGAAGTAAAATAGATTTATACTTTATCATAAATTAATAACAAATATTTTTGGACAATATAAGAAAAGTATACTTTTTGTATATGTAAGAACAATTATTTTTTTATCCTGAATAGATAATCGCAAAAATATTACAGTTCAACATATTATATGTAACAACAATTAAAAAAAAATTAATGAGATACATTATGTTTCTGTGTACTCGTTAAGTGGAATTATAATTTTAGTTTCTTCTTTTTCACTATTGAGAGAAACAGATATACAAACAAGGGAATTGTAATATGTTAGTTTTTAATGAATAAAAATGTAACATTGCGCTCTGTTACATTCTACAAGCACAAAGGTACGTGTATTAATCTCATGAATAAAATCTTGTTTATCACATTATTCAGCCTGCCAACGAATGTAGCAAAGCGCACAACATTTTTCTGAAACAGTACTAAAAATTTCATCGCGTGGAAGAGAACGGAAGAAAGCGCGCCAGAGAAAACGTGAAAATAAATTTCTATAGCCAATCCGGTAATGCGCTAGAGGATTCAGGATTACTAAGGTTTTGTTCCGCCGTTAATCCTTTTTCGTCGTATTTCGTTTCAGTTAATTCCTGTTGGTGTTCCCCGCGTGACATCATTTATTAAACCCGAGAGGCGGATTTGCTTAGCGCGCATGCGAGTTTGATGGTAAAATGCCGTAAAATGAAAATGAATGCAGGTTTTGTAGATACACGTAGAGTATAGATGACAACACACTTTCATCGGTTTCATGTGCTTGTTTTGATACTATCTTCGAGCGACACTCGCATTTATTTACAATTAATGTTATAAGAGAAACAAAAAATATTTTATCCGATCATGCATAAATATTCCACGTTTTTCTTTGTATCACCATTATTTAGCTTAAGTTTTAATCGAATTTAATCGAATTTGTTTCGACTTCAATATCGAATATATATATATATATATATATATATATATTG
>NW_012130080.1:3958455-3960279 GCF_000143395.1 Atta cephalotes | reverse complement strand
TTTTGAATATTATTTTTAATATTTCATAAAATAAACTAACATTCCATGTTTGTTTTTTGTAAATACTACTACTTAGCAAACAAAATGACGTCTTTGACGATATTTGACAATGAAAATGATAACAAATAGTATCAATTTGATTGATAATGATTTGATAAACACAAAATTTTGTAATCAAACTTTTTTTTGCCAACCTGTATTTTTTATGAAAAAATTATAATTTCCAACTGTTCTGAATTAAATAAAAATAAAATAGATTAGATTAGAAAGATTAGATTATACCAATGCAGTTATTAAACTATGAAAATTTTATAATGTACTCGCAAATTTACTATTCGTTTCAGTTCATCAAATATAGGAATAATTAATACAAACATTAATAAGTCTTTTCTAAAGACAGTCAATAGTAGCCATCTTAACGTCATTTATCAGAGAACGCGCTCTCGGTCATAGTCATGCACTGAATCTCAATTTTTATGACAAAGTCATCCGATAATTCGAATCCATATAAATCTTCCACAAAAAGCGGAATTTCGTAAGAGAGAAACGTGTGGATCGAACTGTTACAAAACAAATTGATTTTTCGCAGCCGGGTACGAAGAGAAGACCGGGAGGGGGAGAGGGGAGGCGGTGTGTTCGCGTTCAATTCAGTATTTCGCAAGCGGAACAGTCGCATGGCATCGCAGAGGCATTTCCATTTCCGTGTAGGATGTGTGTGTGTGTGTATGCATAAAGCTTGAAAATACTCGCATGCATACGCCTTCACATACGAGTGCAACGAGTGCAACGGCGATTGCTCGTAATTTCATATCGCCTATTTTGGATGGGCGATGCAATACAAACGCGGATATAACGGCCGATTTTCAGATTAAATATTATTAAATTTACGCGAGTGACAACGTAAAAAAATATTTATGGAAATATGTACATTTCGTAGCTTCATAAAAGATATGCGCAACAAGTCTTGTCATTACACTTAAAGACATATATATTATAAAAATTTGTTATCGAATTAACATAAAATATTAGTACATATTAAAAGAAAAGGTAATCGTTAATTATGAAACTAGTCTTAATAAAATCCTTGAAAATCCATGTTTCGCCAGTAGTTTCATTTTCTAACGAGTTGCATGTTATATAAGCTTTTGCATCCTCAATCTTCAACAATGCGTTTCAATAAGATAAAAGTAACATGAATGACACTGTTCGCAAAAAAGTTAAAAAATTCTATCGCGATTAGGTATATCAATGCGATCGTAATTACCGGTATGTGAGATATGCTGTTATCACGATTCGCACTCAAATATCTGCCGTGCAACGTACAAAAAATTCTGAAACGCGAATTGTAGGGCGAAAAAAAAGAAGAAAAAGAAGAAATACGGCGGATACAGGTGACGGACATATTTTTCTCTCCATCGAAAGAGTTCAATAATCTGCCACCTGTTAGGCTTAAAAGTGTCGGATGAGTCGTTAAAGGGGTCCAGCGTTGGAAACTGGCCGCTAAAAAAATAGCCTAGTATATGCAGCGTCCGAGGGGAAAAATAGAGGATACGTGCGATATATTTGCAGGCGAAAAACCGGGGCGGCGCCGTTATTCACCCCGGCGCCGGGCCAGAACGAATCGCTGGAATTTATCGGCGCGATTTTTCGACGAAACGAAAACTGCCCGCTTTATTTCGCACAGTAACAAAGCTCGAAGGCACGCGCGAATTGAATCAAATGGTAATTGAAAAAAAAATAGATAGAGGAGGAGGAGGAGAGAGAGAAAGAGAGAGAGAGAGAGAGAGAGAGAGAGAGAGAAACAGGCTACTAAGTATCGCACGA
>NW_012130080.1:3950963-3958435 GCF_000143395.1 Atta cephalotes | reverse complement strand
GAGAGAGAGAGAGAAACAGGCTCTAAGTATCGCACGATCTTTGAACTCCGTAAATGCCTAAGATTTCTGCAGAAAATTGTTGTAGGAAATTGTAGATCGATTTTTTGTTCCCTTCTTTTTTAATGTGTTTTCTTCTAAAAACTAGGCTTGAAAAAACGCAATAATCTTGCAAATGAAATATCTTTCCAGATGAATGACAGGGTTGTACAAATTCCTCATCCTAAAATTTCACAACTTTTCCCTGTTTTCCAGACAAAATTTCATTAAAAATTTGAAATCATTTTCCTAATTTCCCTGTTTTTTAATTTTCCAATTTTGTGGCAATCTTGAACGAGTTAATCTTTTTTTTAATACAATGTCATGTACCTATTTCTATAATAATTCAACAACTTCCAGTGAAATGTTAGGTGTCCGTCATAAATTTCTCGTTTGTCGCTCACTATTGTTCTCGATTCGTATTTCACATAGGCAGTGAAAACGGAAATAATTTCATTTTTCCGCGGTCTACCGACACAACGACCGGTTTAACGGGTCAAATGAACACATACGACATGCCGCCATGTCAGGAATGAAATTGCCCCGCCGCCGCTCGACGCTGGCTTTCCTGGAATTTTTATCGAAGGATCCCTTGGCAAAAGCCATCCGACACCGCACGGACACGAATTATTGCCACTGCGGAATTTTCATCCCGGTCTAACCTACTGGGAGAAGCAGCAGCAGCTGCTGCTGCTCATCTCCTCCGCTCGAATAATTTCCATTCCGCGATTTGCTTAATTCTATCCCACTCGTTCTCTCTTCCAGTCAGTAATCTTCGTGGAATTAAGAAAACCGTATTATCCTTGCCGGTGATGATCGATCAAGAGATTATGGATATCACGTTATATTAAAAATTATATTGCAGAAAATATCAACAATATTCTTTTCTTCAAAACACTAAAGAAAAACTTTTTGATAACACAAAGACTGTTTTTCAAAGAGTCGTTGATACAATATATCAAGTTTAAATTGGGTCAACACGATATAAATCAAATTTTTATAACAGTTACATATTTTTTGTGACAATTGAATCTTTTTTTTATACGCAGTTTTCATCCTAGTAGTATTGCTATTTAATTAAATATTTAATTATAACTTGAATCATGCTTAAAAATTCTAGGACAGAAGAAAATTTCTTTAGAAATTCATAGTTTTATAAACATGATGAAAAAGCTATAGAGTAATTATTATAGCTATATCTATTAATAATTTTATATATTTATAAATCTGTAATAAATAAGGATTATGCAGCAAAGTATGTAATATTAATCTCAAGGCATAAAAAGTTTTCCTAAGTTAACGACATATTACATCACTTTATAAGTGAACTTCAACAGCTTACTTTTACAGAATTTTAATTTTGTTTAAAGTCGTTTAAAGTAGGACGTTAAAAGGCCGAGAGAAAAGAAAATATTCGTCCGACAAAATTTTCGCTAAGAAAAAGTACATGTCAGAAATTGATCGAAGAATCTATATATACTATTATATAGATTATACAGATAACAAGAAGCATCAGAAATTTTGTATATTACAAACCTCGGATATGAATTCTGAATATTTCTATCTGAATAGATCGAGCTTCACCTTCAATGCTATCTCCTAGAAACTTTTTATCGAGCAATGTCACATCGATGACAGCGTCTCCTCGAGTTTTCGAGGGAAAAGCGGCTCATGTCATCGATTTCGCATCAGGGCCACGAAGAATTAACAAGGACGAATCGACAACTTAATTAAAGAACGTTCCACAGGCACAAACGACTGTTCTCCGACCATTTTCTCTTCCTATCCTTTAATAATCGCGCACACAGTGTGGTCTAAGAGACCTTCATTCGTAAAGTTTTGCCATTTTTTTATCATTCCGGAACGTCGATCAAATGCAATATCCCAAATATCATATATCAAATGAAAAACTTTTGAATAGTTTTATTTACTTGCAATCTATATTTGTCTGCTTCTCTCAAAGGAACTGTCGGAACTGTCTTTCATCATTTTTGATGGATTTTGGATTTGTAAAGCATCAAAAAATATTAAACCTATATTTTTTATCTGCTTAGCTCAAGATTTAAGAATAAAAAAATCTCTCGAAAATAACGAACTTTTTCATTTTCAGCAAATATTTTGTGATAATAAATTGTGAGATATATATAAAAAAATATTTTATGTATATATGAAAAAAGTTTTATGGTTTCATGCATTCTAAAGGTATACTCACATTTTTCAAAATGTCAAAAATGAAAAAAATCCATTATTTTCAAAAGATTAATTGTTTCTTCTAAACCTTAGAGATACGCGGATAAGATACACATGAGTTTAATATTTTCTGATGCTTTAAATACAACATATTTAAAGTCTATTTGGATGAAAGACAATTCCGACGATTTGCTTGACTGTGCATATCAAAATATCTATATGTATATCTTTTATTCTGTCTTTTTATTATGTGGATAATTTTTAAACTTCAATAATTCAGAGCTTGAGAAGCATATCGATGAAAAGCCATTGTCGTGCACCGTCACTCACACGATTTAGACGGAGACAGAAAATTTAACTAGGTCACGTTTCGTTTCGCCCTGCGACGGCGGTTCGCCCCGCCGTGAAATTGAGCTCGGCGCGCAACAGTGCCTGCGAAAGTGGACGAGCGAGAGAATTAAGTCGCCACGCAGGTTGTCACGTGGACAGACAGAACTTTATAATTGAACCTGCAAATTCGGCCGGAGTTCACAGTCGCATAAAATCTGCAACCCGAAACGCAAAATGTAGGTGCAAAGGGAGTGATAGCTTTCACGAGCTATGTTGATTCATTTAAAACGTGGAATGAATGTAAGTGACGCTTGCGAATTTTAATATAAAGCTAAAATTTTTTTCACAAATCCAACATTTTCTTACAAATTTTAATGTCTCAAAATTCTATCGTTCTATGAAAAATTTTGACCCAAATCTTGTGCGATCCCAATTAAAATAAAAAAATTATTATCAATTCTTATTGTGTAACAAAATTATATAAAAGGGTGAGATGTCTTATATTTTTAAATTACTATTTTTTACATTTAATTGTAAAAATTTTGTTAAGATGTAATAAAAACTTAAAACTTTTCAGAGAGAAGCAAGAATATCACCTTTTAAAAACTCTATATATATTAAAGAAGTACGCTAATTTTTATAAAATTAAAATATAAATCGTGAACACCAATAGCTTAACATAAATAAAGTTAACATCTTTTTATATATATATATATATATATATATATATATATATTTGTGTTCACGATTTATATCTTCTTTAATCGTAAAATATCAAACCAAAGTATAAATATTAATTCTGTCGTATATAGTAAATGTTTTGTAATTTCTGGCTTCAATTTCATGGATACATTTACCCCAAGAAATTAATCAAACTACATTTAACGCCTTCAACACAATTTAATGCCTTCACTTTTAATAAGCAAGAAACTTAAGGTCCACTCCTTTTTTTTACACGCCAAGCAGTAACATATATTGCACGTAATATTAATTTAACCTGAAATAAATAATATTAATAAACTAATTTAATAATTAATTCTCTTTTAAATTTATCACTGTGAAAGCTTCTAATAATATAAAAAAATCATAAAATTTATGTTGATGCTAATATTTCATATTTTATTTTAAAGATCTTTTTTCAAAAGTTAAATATTTTGTTTAAAAAAATCTTCATAAAAGTTACATAACTCGGAATTTGTTAAGTCTCCAGAATTTCACTTTAAAATTTTTAATGAAACATCCTGAAAGATTAAAAATTTTACTGAGTACAAATCTAAAAATAATTTTAGAATATCTAAATATGTTAAAAATTAAAGAATGATAAGCATTTGATATTCTAGCAATCAGTTTGTGATTCCAACAAAATTATTTTCATGGTCCAATAAAATTATTTTTAAATGTATCTGTATCTAGAGAAAATTAAATCTTTCAGCAAAATTTTATCAACATTCCTATTCAGCATTTTAAATTAACCTTGTTTACTGAACTTATTCCTATAATTTCGCCAATTTACCGAAACAACGCATAATTGAATAATATCTAAAACAGCCAAAAGTGGTCATTAATATATATATAACCCTTCAAATCAAGATAAAAAAAGCGTAAGCTTCCTCAAACGAATATCCATTTTAATTCGACAAAAATACTCATACCGTATACGATTTAAAACATGCAATTCTCAGAAATGACTTTTATAAAAAGCTCTAATAATGATACACGTTTAGAGATATGACATCGTGCATAACGTTTACACACCTGTTGTACTAACGTATCACGTTCATGAAGTCCAAGATGCTCTGAGAAACTGAAGTTCATAATATGGTGCAATCTCAAACTAGTTCATGTATATAATTTTCAATTGTGTCCCACATAAATACTGTGCATTCGTTGTAACCGCCATTAAACTGACAACGCGTAATTGCAAAGGGACACGTGTGCTCCCACTCACGAAATTCCCGAAATTAACGATACCCGAAGGTATGCGAAAAGTTTGGATGTTGCGGCACGATTCGCGTCCCGAAAATTTCTGCGGCGATGCGCCGTGACCGCGGAACTTTCGTTTTTGGCAGACAGCCAGGAACCGCCCGTCGCACCGCTCGTCCAGACCTCTTATCACTACTCCTTCAATTAATCGATCACAGCACGAAGCAGGAAAGGAAATAGTCTTCAATCAAGTACGAGAGAGGGAAAATTGGAAAGCGTTCAAGAAGTGAAGCATGTTGAGATTAGAGAGTCGAAGATGATAGCCTATTAACAGTGAAGAAAATGGAAATCATACGAAACATATTTGTCGCTAGTATAAATATTGTCATTTCGAAATTATTTCAATGATCGCAAAAAAAAATAATACAAGATACATATTTCTGAAAATACGTTCCGAATAATAATTTCAGACAGTTTTTATGAAGAACGTGAATTATGAAAAACTTGTAAAATATATTTAGGAAATTAAAGATTGAAATATATATAGAAAAAAGTACAGCTAAAAACTTCATTAATTCAACAAATCTACAATCGTATAGATAGTCAATTTTCTATGTAAAAATAGTTTTTTTATTTTAAAGTCGACAGCTGAATAACATTAACGGTTTATTAAACCGTTAAACATCAAATCTTCTTAATTATAGATGTTGAATTCGCGCAATAAATTATAGCTTTGCCCTTCAATCTATTTTTTTTCCGTAATGTATTTTACATGAACTATCTTAAAAACTCTGAAAAAATTATTTATATTTTCTATTGTTATATAAGCGTCGCTTATTCATCCTTTCTTTTATAATCATAACTCCATCTATTTTAGTAGACAACATTTGACAAGTATCTCGAATGCTTGTATTTACACAGAATGTACATGCGGGAAGTTAAGATCAATGCAACTCCAAGAGTGGTCTTGGCACTGCCACGAAGAACTCGACAATCTTCCCTCGACCAGCCATAAATCTGACGTCCTTCGAGTACATCGTAACTCTTGCGGTGCGGTGGTGCGGTATAGGCCCGCGTGGAAATTCACGAACATTGTTGCAAATTTGGCGGATATAAGTTGCGTATCCTCCAGGCGAAGGGCACATAACACGAACGTGCAACTTTTGCCATGCACGAGTATAAGTTGTGCTGACTACGTCAAGCGAAGAAACGTAACACGCAAACTTCTAATTAAACGAAAGATCAAACTCATGTAGTAAGTAATTATTACAATTTAAGCGATAAATATGTATTGTTAGCTATAAATTTCGCTATCATACCCATGTTAAATAGGTAAATAGTTATTATTTTAAGAATAATTCATTCTAATCATTATAATAAATAATTCATTCATTCAAATTTTGCGATTATTTGAATGATATAATTCAAATTTTTATTTTGCACGATTATTTAATTATCAGAACGTTACAGAAAGAAGTTTTGATAATCAATAATTTACAAATATAAATTAATATCTGAAATTTTAGAATAATTAAATAAATAAATAAATAAAATAGTATTTTTCACTAAAGAAAAATATATTTTTACACATAAAAAACAATATATATGCTTCCAGTTCATATTTTATTTTAAAAGCAATTGGACCTTTTGTCGATGTCATCTCAACCAACTTGCAACTTAATTATTATTGAAATCTATTAAATATTTAATATTAGGTGTAGTAAAAAGAAAGCCATTATTTTTCCATTCAATTTCATGCAAAAATAATGGATTTCCTTTTACTACACCTAATATATTTTCCTTCAGAAAACGTAGGAAACGTAGAAAACGTAGTTATTCACATGCATTACTTCGCATGACCTAATTTCCTAAGATTTCCTAGATATCTTGCTAAAAATATTATGTCTATTATAAAAAAAATGTCTAAATTGTTACAATAAGAGAACTCTTCAATTATGTTCCCATTTATTTTTAAATAACTTGGCAAGACTTCGACGGATGAGTTCGCTCTCGCTGGCAAATGAACGTAGAATATTGATTACGCTTCTCTATTAGCGTGTTCTCCCACGAGAGCATATGCGATAGCATGTACCGTACCATATTGAAGAATCGAAACTGCAGCGCGGAGAGATAGAAACTGTCCGAAATTAGTAGCTGTATTATTCCACAATAATATACTCTATTCCCTTGTTGTTGTTCGCAACAGCGTCGCGTGCACGTCGACAGGATTTGATTACTAACAACAATTCCTGCAATGTTCGAATAATAGTTGGAGAATTAATTAAATAAATTATCCAATCATACCACAAAGACTTAGCACGAAATACCTTTGCACGGTAACAATCAGAGTTAATATAGGGTATTCGAGAGTCAACTGCAAGTAACGTAAAATCAATACACCATATTTGAAAGTCACTGAGACAAATTGTTTAAATAAAAGGGAGACGAAGTTAAAAATATTCTAGCTAAAGGAACTCTTTTTTTTCTTTTCTAGATAAGATATAGCTTTTCGATAGTATTACCTCCGTTTTCAAGACATTTGATCTAGGTCGCTTTAGAAAAATGCTTGTACATGAATCTAGTGCACTTTGTATCTTCCAATCTTCACGCGCGTGCATCTTTGCATTATAATATATTCTATGAGTAATCGTGATTCATCGACGACAACTTCATCGATTGATCGAACAAATGTCAGTGCGCGTCGCTGGAGTATTTGAATGGAATGTGCTTGTGATTTACGTAGGGAAGTTCTTCTGTCGCAGCGATAACTTAACGTATTCCTAATACCCTCCTCCTTTCTAGCTTGCATATACATATGCGTTCGGTGTCACGCGATATGAAAGTACGCTTCTTTGGCAAAGTGCCAAATCGATGCTGCCACGCCCCTCTCTCTCTCTCTCCTCTCTCTCTCTCCTCTCCTCCTCCTCTCTCTCTCTCTCTCTCTCTCTCTCTCTCTCTCTCTACTACTACTACGTTACTACTACGTACGTACG
>NW_012130080.1:3927996-3950806 GCF_000143395.1 Atta cephalotes | reverse complement strand
GGTTCGTACGACGACGTATAGTAAGTAAAGTACGTACCTTTCGTTTCGTAACGTAGTACGTACAACTACGTAGTCGTCGTCNCTCCCCCTCCTCTCTCTCTCTCTCTCTCTCTCTCTCTCCCCCTCTCCCCCTCCCCTATTTCTATCTTTCTCTTTCTCTCTGTTTCTGTCAGAAGCCGATTTCTTCGATAAAGCTAGAACGTCGTCATTCGAGTACAGAAGTTTCCCCTTCAGCTTGAATAAAGACGTTCTCTATTTTGAAACTATATGATAAATATCTGTCGATATTACATTATAAAAGCGTTTTGCTGATACATCCGATATTATCTGCAATCAGGTGTACAAAACTGCTTTGTTACAACAAAAGATATTCCGTCTATAGTGGAGACCTTTAATAATAAAAATAATAAAATTTCAAAAAAAAAATTGTATAATTTTTAATTATATATATATTTAATTATATATATATAAATATATATATATATGTTCTCTTATATTCTTTTATAAATCTTGTATAATTCTTTTATAATTAATTTTTCTTTTCAAAAATATTATATAATAACATTTGTAATAATATCTTTATAAAACCAATGTCGATCTTTCTCAAATCTTTTAAACAGATTTTTTAAAAATAATTTTATAAAAGTACAGTCGAAGAATTTAAAAACTTATACAACACGAAGTTTTATCGAATTATTCACAGCTCATATGTTTCATTCGAACAATTTCAGATATTTTTTTCAAAGTACGTGGGCGTCTCCTGATTACGAATACATAACCAAGTTGTTGAATTTCAAATTATCACTTGTCATCCAGACAGTGACGGCATTCAGTCGTGGGACGTACGATTAGGAAAACAATATCGCGCGGTTGCTGCTAGAGAGAAACCGACTTTTATTGTTTCAGCTAGCTTGACCAGAATTTCTCAGTGGCGATTAGCATTAAACGTTCGCAGAAAAGTGTCTTTGTGGCGGAACTTCGTTTAACCATGTCACGAACGAGTAACCCGGCAGAAGTCCTAGACAGGAAACAGTCAAGCAGCAACTATCACTGGCATGACAAGATTCCGGCGTCTGTCTCTGATATGCACAACTTGTTAAACAGGAGAATGTTCAAAGTCTGCTTTTGGGACGAGCACAAAACGACCAAGTGACACGCTATTTTCAGAGATGTGCCGTGTGACCAAAAATAATGAAATTCTACATTATTTGAAATTGCTAATAGTTGTACACATTTAATTACAGTTAACTGTTAAAATATGTCAAACTGTGTATGCAATTATATATATATATGTATATATATTACTATGATATGAGCTTTGAAATGCTTAATTAATTCATTTTCATATTTAAACATTTACTTCTAGTAATGTCTATACATATAGTCAAAAGTAAATGTTAGTTTATTAACAACAAGCATTCATATGATGCGATGAATAAGTTGCAGCGTGAAGAAACAAATTTCGCTTGACTGCACTCTTATGAAAATTGACTGAGCGATTTATGACGCGCGAGAGGACACGCGATAATCGAAAAGTTCACTCAATCGCAACACTCTGCACTCTAATGAAATTCACGGATGCAATAGGAGCATTTAGAACCTGGAAAAGGGAATGACTTTTCCCAGAAGTTCTCTAGTAATACTGTACGTTCCTAAACCACACACATATATGCGCTAAACCAGTGCATCTTTCGACGTAGGTGTATGCGGCCCACATAATTCCTAAGCATACCTGAATTCACGCGCGTGTATGTGTGCACCGAGTGCTTATAGATACGTGCACACAGAGCGAGTATATATGGGGTAGAAAGCTGGGGCACGATGGTAACGTCCCGGAAGCCAGGATCGATATCCAGACACGCCATCACCACCCTCGATTCTCCCTCTTCTCTTGTCTCCTTCTCCTTCTCGCTCTTCTACCCTTCATTCTCCATCCTAGAAATTCTCGTCTGTTTATTTTTCCTTTCTGCCGTTTACCCCACCGTCAGAAGGGTTAATGGACCCACTGGGATGTCTTCGACGATGCGAACGGACTCACCGCTCGTGAGAATCAGATTTTTCCTTCCGCTGCATGTAGCGGAAGCGTCCTTTTACTTCCGCGATCACGCCAAGAAAACATAATGAACCCATATTCGGTGGAACAATACATAAGAATTTGAGCCTTCGACAAAGTGACGATCAATTCCTAATGCAACCTAAAATGGGATTCATAAGAAATATATTGAGGAAAATAGATACAAAATAGATACAAAATTAATTACATAATTAAAGAATAAGTGATATTACCTATATACTATTATAATAAAATTACATTTATTATAGTGAGAAATTACATTTAGTAGTGAAATAAGATTGCAATAGCGATATGCTGTTTCATATTTAAAATAATTCGCTGGCTTCCATTTTAATTACTGCAAAATTTGCTCAACTCTTTTATTTATTTATAAATTCTTCTTGCAAAATAAACAAAAAATTATTTATGAATAATATGAACAAATCGTGGATAATTAAATGCTATATCACTTTTGTAAAAATTAATATCTAGAGGCTAACTTTATAAACTCTTGTAAAATTATTATTTATTATTGACTAACTTTTTCACAGTATCAATTTTTCTTTATTCTGCATATGTATATTATCTATATCAATATAATTAAATTCAATTTTTTCCAAATATATTTTACATATATTTTTTAGCTTCGTTTTAACGTTATATTGAAACTAATGTATATTTGTGTTGAAAAATCATTGCAAAAATATAAAATCTAAAATATTATATTTCAAAACCAGTACGAACAATCGCATTTTCGATCAGTTAAAGTACTCACTCTGGATTTTTATAACGTCATAAACTATCCTGTATAACACAAGGTACGGCTGGAAGGAAACAAAGGAAGTCAAGGGTGAAGCAGATAATAGCACCTGCCTCTTTTTCAAACGAACTCGAAGTACTCCGTAAATTGGATTTAACCAACTGCATTGTGAATTGCCTTGCAATCGATTTTGGGTCCGAACAACGGCAAATGCACTATTTTCTCTACGTTCTATTCAGGCTAAGAAATCACCACGTAAAAACTGATATTGGTATTTTTAATAATGGCTCTTTTTTCACTCTCTATTTTAATCAGAGTAAAATTGCAGTATATTTAATTTAAAATAAATCTACGCTTTTGCAGACTAATATTAAAATAGTAGTAATATTATTATAGCGCTGCACTTTCAATTATAATTATATTTAAAATTTTACGCGTGGATATATTTTTATGCATTCTATTATATTAACGATATTTTGGAAAACTCAAGAAAATTCTTTTATATCCATCCATTTGTTTTAGACTGAATTAATTAAAATTCGTTTCATAATTAATTTCCGTGTATAAAAGATACAATATATTATAAATTCTTTCTGCATCACAAAAATCCTTCTGCATTCTTCTGCATTGACTATAACATTGACTATAACGTCGTATAGCAATTTCCGGAGAAATGAAACACGGAAGGCATATAATGGTTCTGATAATAAAAATAACGTAAGACTAACGTGAAGCGTTAAAAGATGATCACGTCAGATAACGTCGACGAAAGTAATCACCACACAATAATTCAATGCCATTATGGAGGAGGAATGTTGAGAGAAGTAGTTAATAGTTCAGAGATAATCATTATTCAAGTATATAATGCAATGAAAATTTTTGTTTATGACAAAAAACTACTAAAGTGTATAAAACGCAAGTTGTATATCTTTGAGAATCATGCTAAAAAATGATAACTTTACAACCTTAACTCGTAAGCGTGAAAGATCGTTCCTCAGGGGAAGCGCTAAGTTTGGCGGAAATTCAATCTTCTCGTCGAAACGCGAAGCGGTACCAGTTCCGCGTACCAGACTTCGCGATCTAAACGATCAAGTATTCATTTCCAATTACGTTCTCGAAACAAGATGTTACAGGCATATAGTGGGTCATAAAGTATAGTCTACATATGCGTAAACATACTCCATACAATGAATGTGCAATCCGCTCGGCAAATTAAATTACAATTTGAGGTACATACAACTGGTGATTCTTATCACTTATAGTTGGAGAAATACGGAATTCATTATTGCCATTATATCATTATTATGTTCAATTAAAATATAAAATTATTACTAAAACAAATTTACATTATGTTTCATACAAAACGAATTTTATTTAAATACATTAATTCATATTTAATTCAATATTCATTATTATTTTTAAATAATTATTAATAAATCTAAATCGTTCTCATTAAATTTGCTTGATAAAATATATTCTTCAATTGACTATATGTTCATCATCAAAAGGATTGATTATCTTTTTCATGTTTGATATTCGATATATTTATATCAAATATGATGAAACATAAATACATTTTTAATATTTTCTCTTTAAAAAAATAATTTTGGTATTAAATTCTAATCGATTAAAAACGTAAATTGACAGCCTATGTAAATGTTAATAGAAATCATGACAAAATGCTTCAGTTAATTAGAATCTCAAGAGATATGACAAAGATTCACTTGAGTGAATTTTAAATTAGCATAGATATTTGTCTAACTCGATATTGACACAAATAATGGATTTGTATGATATTGTAAATCGAAATGGTTCTCAATTTGATATGGAATATTTTGGAATCGTTTATCACAAAATTCGGAAGAAATAATCACGTTTTCTACTTATAAAAATATTTCTACCACACGTACACTCAGACAGATCGACGGTAATTTGAAAGCGAGCAAAAATAATTACGTCGCTGCAAAATTCATGCGCTGGCGTTATGCGGGTGGATAAAACAACTCTCGGAAACGTCCGCCGCGCACGCACCCTTGCATATTAAATTTCTCTCTGCAAAACCCGCGTATCGTTAACAACGCCGATTCTTTGTCCAAATTAACGAACGCTTATCTGCATTGCGCTCAAAAAAGTACCTCCGTCTGCGCGAGCAGTTCTTTCATTTAAATAAGCAAATAAGCTTACTATTTAATTTTGAATACGTATCAAAAAATAAATTATAATAAAAACAAGTCTAAATTAGATTTAACACAAGTCAAAATAAGTGCTGTTTGTTAGCGATTTTAACAAAAAATATACAGAGATAAAATCAATAAAATTTATTCATTAAAAACAAACATCAATGCATTAAGAATATATTCGATTGAATGTAGTTCAAATCGAATCTCTGCTATTATAAAAAAATGCACGTTGTAAAAAATATATGCAGATCCAGAAAAATAGAAGAATTCGAAATTCGAAAAAAATAATTTATTAAAGTATAGAAGTAAAATCAGAAAAAGAACTGTAAAAGGAAAATATCAATTTAATTCCTATCGCTTAGTATTTAAATTCTTATATTGAAATTCTTATATTTCTATAAATTTCACGAAGATAAAAGAAAGGCAAAATTATGGATTAATGGAATGCGACGGATAAATCACTAAGTGATCTTCTTGACTGCGATAACGTCAAGTTTTTATCGGGTCAGCTACTCACGCGGTTTATGCGAAGCACGAGCCGCGATACGTTCGTACAGTATACAGTAGCGAGAAGCCGACGTCGGAGAAACACAGTGCGGGGATGAGTTAAGGGAATGCACAAAGCCGCTTCTGTCGAGAGGGAATAGAGGCGTTCTCTGTGCTTTCAGACATCGCAGCATTATGCATCGCGTGCACGACAGACCGACAGACCGTCTACTACTAGCAGGACCGTGTGGATCCGGACCCCGAGACGATTCCCTTCCTCGAACATTCGCCGACTCTTTCGCGGTGTATACATGGATCCGAACAATATCTCAGAGAGAAGGATTTACGAGTAGCTCTCTTCGCGTTACGATGAAAACACTGCGTGCAATCGCCTTATCCAGAAAAATAGATCTTTCGGCAGGATTTACAAGGATCATTCACGAGGAAAAGCGAGGCTTTTCTCGTATTGAAGATGGTACGCATAAGCACCGTTACATTTACATTGAACACCATACAACACACGTGAATATTAAATTCGGGATAAACTCGACACACCTCGTTGGCCTCAGCTTCGTGACGCTTGCTTGCGGTGATTCGTGTTGATCTTATCTGTCACTTCTCATTTGCAACAATTGCTTAGTATACCCAATGTATTACGTGAAGATTTTCGGAGTCAGATATATTTATCTCAAAAGTAATGCTCTGCAGTTTATTGAACAATTATTTTTGATATTTAATAATAATGACCTAAGGATTAACTTAGGACGATCGTAAAAAAAGTGCTTTCATATTAAAAAATATGCCATCTTCTGCAAAACCTGCGTGTTGTAAAAAATATATGTTCATTATTTTAATCCTTAAGCGCGTTTAATTCACATAATTATTTACGTAAGACTCACTTTTTATCGTCCCATTATTTATTATTACGTTTACTAACACAGGAACTAAATTAAAAACTGATAATCTTATATGAGCTCTAACTTAATATGACATAATAAAAAAGCAATTATATAAAGCATTTATGACTTCGTGTTATTCGCATGTATGCGGTTATTTAGTTATTTTACTAATACAAAGCAAAAATGATTATAAAAATCAACGAGGTGCACGATGAAAGGTCCCCTTTCGCACTTATATCTCGTCAAGGTTATAAATAATATATAGTTTCAACAAATATTTGGCATAAATATTTTTGCTGGGCGATGTGAACTTTCAGAAATTGTCAACAGCGTCACGAAGCGAAGAAATAAGCGACGTGCGCAATATAGCTGAAAACTCACCGATTTTATCGATATGCTCCGAGCAGGAAATTGAGCCAATTCATGTGAGTTCAACTAATCTCGCCTGCGAGAGCTTTGTGAGGAAGAATCCGAAGCGTCTATTTTCTCTTATAAGCGTACATGCGCAAACCAGTTAACACGGGTGAGAAAGAAGGTACTTTGTTTTAAGGATCTATTACACGGTCTAGCTTACACGCCATTACACGCTATGTTTTACATGGCCATCCTGCGAAATAGATACTTACTCACGGTTGCCTCGAATAACAGCTTTAAAAGGAAAGCAAAACGTGGCCGAAACAGAAGCACACATGTAAAAATTCAATTTATTTTTCATAGCTCGTAAGTAAGTTCCGAACAGAAAAGAATAGCGAGTTTCTTAAAGGAAGAAGTCAAAGTAAATTGCTATTCTCTATTTAAACATTTCCATAAAGTTGCAGCACATTCGAGCTCTAAATTACGATAATTTCATTATATATCGCGTTCGTTTTGAATGAGAAGAAGATATCTTATAATTTATGATCGACGCGTGAAAAAAGAAGTCAGATCCATCGTAAGGCAAATGCGTTATTACATTATGTAACATCGCAATCAAAATTTTATGATAGCAATGAAACAATCTTCTCTCCTCTCGTTTCTTGAAAAGAGACTACTGACGTTTTCTCATTACTCTCTATACTTCATCAAGCAAATATAACTACAGTATATTACATCAATTCAATATCAAGAGAATCTCATTAACTCACTGAGTTTACGTTCTGACAGCTAATTACTATTAGTGTAATGCAGCTGCAGTTCGATTATCACCACCGTTGGAGAAACGGTTTCGGTTTATCGAAACTCGAAGAGAGTTCCTCTCACAACTCGGTGAGTATCGGTCGTATATGCAAGCAATAAATTCCCGAGCAAAAGGAATCTTTTGTTCGCTTCCCGCCGCGATGCCGAGCCGGAAGACGCAAATTTTTCTGCTGCGTCTGGCAGTTCCTCTCTGTCTCTCTCTCTCTCTCTCTCTCTCTCTCTCTCTCTCTCTCTCTCTCCCCAGCCCCCCTTCTCTCTTTTATTCTCTATTTTACTCTTTACTAAGGGGAGACATAATCATTAAATTGCATTTTCATTGGTTGGTGGCGACAGCCAAGGAAATGTCAATGATATAAAACCGAACTGTATAGCAGCGGACAATAAAAGCTCATAATCTGTGAAAAGCTCGTTGAAACGTCTAACGATACGTCTACGGGTATTTCAATTCGTAAAATGTCGGCAGAGATTTACATTCGGCACGAAGTAACGATAAATAAATGTAAAAATCTCGTAAAGCTGCTTGCACTCGCATATCTAGAGTCTCAATCATACATAAAAGACAGATACTACAATATATTCGCATTAAAAAGTATATACTTACATGGTATTAAATAACATCATGATATCTTCTTTCTTTTAACAAGAACGTAGAAAACATAACGATACTCGATTATAAAAATTGCGTTCAAAATTGTCAATTTTTATTAATAAAAATAATGTAGAAAATATTGCAATCTAATTAACTAAACTATAAACATGTCAACAAAATGTATGTACGGCATATATGTACGAATATATATATATATGGATATAGAACAAATTAAAATTTTTTTATATATGTTTTAAAAATATTTTGTATATGACAGTAAATATGGTTGAACTTTATGTACTTCTTGTATTAACGTGTTATATATATACCCAGTTTTATATAGATATATCATGTACAAAATGTAGACATAAGATGTTTGAAAATTGCTTTAAGACATCTTATGATATGATGTCTTAAAATAATTTTTAAGATGTTTTTAAGATATATAATGCATGTTTATACAGCATATTTATCTCTTTTATTTATCGTTAGTGCTATATGAACTTTTCAACCAGCGGAAAATTAAGAAAAACACTAAGTCGATTACGGTAGAACTGCTAAAACCAATTTCATCGTAATAACGTAAGTGCTGCAAAGCATGAAGTCGCTTGCCCTTATCACTCATATCGGCGGTGCTCGATTGCGGCGATCTTTTCCAGATCGTCGGAGAAATTTAATTTTCAAGTTTGTCGGCCCTTCTCACGCGCGTGTCAGTTATTGCGACGAAAATCTCATTATCTTGCACCATTAATATCTACGATAGCAAGAGACAGTATGGTTGTTTTAGAATCTCGCTCGAGGGATAAGCGCAAGAATCATCGGTTGGATAAACGATACCCGCGCGTGAACTAATGCATCTATGTTGTAGCTCAAATATCTGTGAAAACTACAGATGTATGTGAAGATCAAAATGTTAATACATGTATCTAAATGATCGATTTTTCGGCTAAGTGCTATCTCGATGGTTTACGATTTGTATCGAGTATGTTTACATAAAACGTGATAATACGGGAAAGTTTTCCAACAACCACGGACAATATTGATTTTTCAACATAGTCAAAACGCAGCCATTTCGACGAAGTGCACTCAAATATATAGATTCATCTATCGTAAATTCTGATATAGCATCCAAGAATTGCGAATCACGAACTATCGACAAGAAGAGCCAATCGAATTCTATCCTAACTGCTTTCAAAAGGATCTCTTTTCAGAATGAAAAAGTTGCGCATCAAGGGGAGCTCGTTCCATCTTCACTCGCAAGGTTCATCCTTCCCATTCTTCAGACTTTTGTCGAGTGATTGTATTGACTCGCCTACTAAGGAAAAATAAGACTTCATAGCAGCTTCGTAACAAACAAGAGCCGTTAAATCGAAAAGATGCCAATTCGAAAAAGTTCTGCAAACGTTATCTTCAATTGAAAAACTTGTAAGAGTGCTTTGAGCGAATAGTTTATTGATTATTATTAATATTATTTGATCGAGCGTTTTCTCACTTGATTATTAATTTCTCACTATTAATTTCTTACCGAAGCATGTGTTATCAGATAAAGAAATCAAAAGAAATTAAATAATTTAAGTAAAGTGTTAATATATTTTGCGTCCAACAATTTAAATTTTTTTAAATGTCTACTTTCAGAAATTATTAGATAATGACATAATGCTAAAAGTTGTTTGGGATTCTTGTCTAAAATATAACACAAGATCATTAAAATTTTCATATATAGTAATTAATAAATATCGAAATCAATGTATAAGTTTAACTCCGATTTTGTGGACCTGTATATTAATAATGATTTAACAAATTTTCTATATTTTCTTATTGTAAAATACTGTTATAATGGAATTAATGACAATCGTTTAAATTTAAACATACGATGAACTAGATATCAGAAACAACAATAAGATATAGGTACCGGAAGCTAAACTCGCGAGAAGAAAGCAAACAAATCAAAGGGATCTTGAATGGTTGCTCTGCAAGACAGAAAACTTTCGAGGTTGGTGAAGTCTGTTCAATCTACACTTATTACGGAAGCCTCTTCTCTCTCATGGAACAGCCGAGCAAAGTGCTTGTAGGTCGCTGACAGCAAGGTGGAACCAGAGTTTGTAATCACGAGACAACAAAAAGGAAAGCCAAGATGGAAGGTGGTACACAATTATAGAGAAGAAAAAAAGAAACTAAGAAGAATGATACGAGAAAAAATATAATGTGGTAATCTTGATTTTGTCTGACTATCTTTCGTCAGTTATTACTGATGGCTGATGAATAATCAATTGAAAATCCGTTTGAGGAATTTAACACGGAATCCAAGAATATATATACGTTATTTCTACATCTTATCTTTTAAAAGAGATATTCTTAGTTTAAAATTACTAACACATTCGCATTGCTTTTACACTCTATTTTATTGTTATCAAAATATTAGACTAAATATTAGAATGGATAGTTAATTTAAAATGTATGTAACATTTTTTCTATAATTTTTTAGTTCTTTTTTAATAATTAAAGATTTTCTTATTAAAAAAAAGGTAAAAAAAATAAAATAATTAACAATTCTAAAAAATTTTCTTTAAATCGACATTTTCGAATAATAATTTATATTCGATTTATTATAGATACATTAAATTTTATTATTATAAGATTTAATATAGTTTACTCATTTATTCGGATACTGATAATCTTCAAAACATGTTCCTTATATTACACAATATATCTCTCTTGTAATATAAGGTCAAATAGATACCTTATCACGATAATAATTTCACTCAGAAACTACGTAAACTATATATAATATATATAATAGAGATTACATAATCACATATATAATATTAAAACAAATACATCAAAACATAATATCAAATTCTAAACATATTTCATTCAAAATTAAAAAAAATTACAGGAATAATATCTAAATCTGTAATCTTTTGCAATTCACAGAATTATATTAATTTAACACAAATGGCACCAAATTTTTTTTGCAAAGGTTAAAGAAAATAAAATTTTACGAATATACATATCTTTCGTATTCGAAATATTCGAAATATTTCTCCTTTTTCGGCATTTAAGCGCTCGATAGCAATATAAAACTGATCGGTCGAATTCCGCATAGCAATATCTCGACTGCAACGTCCGCAATATTGTAGTCGATCTGTCGTCGCATAGCAACACCGGAGAAAACCGTTCGGTATCAAGGCAGCGGCAAGAAAGAACCGACAAACGTATCGGTGTCTCGAGGAAAAATCGTCACTCGCCTTTCCAATTACGGGACACTACATCACGAACAGCTTTCTACGAAGCTCCCGGAGGGACATGTGTCCTCCTTTAAGAGATCTGTATCTTCAAAGTGATCTATACCGAGTGATCTAGCACGAGTTCGTCTGTTCGCCAGCAGTCGTCCGACTTATCTTCTTAAAGTACTTTTCGAGCTCTCACATCATGTATCACGCGATATTGCGTTCGTGAAAGATACAAGTTAATTTCCGTATTCTTGTTTTTTTTCTAGTAGAAATTATTGTTAGAAATGTATTTTAATACAAGAGAAAGATTACGATTTGCAAACTTGCATTGTAAATGCAAAAGAAATATATAATTTATAACACATTATAAAATATTATTAATATAATAATCTTTTTAAATCAAGATAATCAGCCTGTTTTAAATAGAAGTTAAATTTTATATTAAAATAATTATAATAGTTGCAATACTTTAAAAGCCTGTTTCTAATTTTTTTCGTCTCGCTTTGTAATTTTCGTAAATATACATAAGTCCGATTATATTTTGTAATAGTCTAATTAGTAACTTCTACTTTTCCATAAATCTTGTCATCATATTTTAGACATATATTATATTCTTTTTTTTATCTATATATTATATCCTTTAAAAAACTAAACATCCGTAGATCAACAGCTTATGTGATGTGATGACATTTGCATGATAGCATCTGTAATTTTATAATCTTCTGAGAAATGTCAATCATTGACTTAAGCTGATCACGATGTCGCGTGGCGACTAGATTATCTTGTCGACAATACACCTTAACACATGCGATAGAGAAGGAGAGATATGGATTAATGTACGATTAGGATATACGCACATATTAACATTGTACACAAGATGCTTTAATTAAGTACACGACATATGAACGAGTATGTATGCATGTGCAACTAACACGCGCGATATGAGACATTACAGAACATCGTGTCTTTTCTTAACGAAGCCAATCTTTAAATTCATCCCAGGGTCAAACGAGGTAGGACGTGCTTCGACGTCGCAAACACGGAACAAGATGGTCGATACGATTGATTCATGAATCGAAGAAAGCCGCAAGAGAGTATCCACCACAAGCCGCCAAACATTCGTGAAAGTTTACAGTTCCAAATGGAATATCTATGTTAAATCGCAGAGTGTTAAACTTGCAATTAACACTCTGGAAAACAATTAATCACAAATTCTTGTTTTTCAGCTACAAAGTAGTACAGTGGCAATTAAAACATCAAATTAATCAGATCAAGTATGTGTGTGTACTTGAATTTGTAATTTTTAATAAACATACATTTCTGCTAACACTTTATTTAATAATAATTTATTAATACTTTAATTAGTAATTTATTAATAATTTTTTCTCATATAATATAATTAAAAATTATCACGAGTTTATGATATTATAATAATGTAGTGAAATTTCTAGAATTAGCCATTATTAAGAGAATATTTCCCAAATGAAATATCGATTTTGCTAATACTCTACTAGAGAGACGCGCATTTCCTATCCGCACATCTCTCATAACTAATAACAGATTGCAACTCGGGAGATATACCGACCACAAAGCGAATTCCATATCTGATCCCAGTGCGAAATCTTAATCTGTATTCGAGGAGAGAATATTGGCATTCGCGAATAGCGCTCGATAATATCATTGTAACCCTGGCATCATAACTGGCCGCTTTAGAGTATTCTACGTCGAGCGAGATGTTACGACATGCATCTGGATCAACGATACAATGGATGAGTGTAATGAAATGTCTACACGGAAAAAAGAATAGAAACAGAAATTGAAAATTTATTGTGATTTTTTTTGCCATTCGAATGGCAAGAAAAGAGAGAAGGAAACGTTGAAATTGCATGTCTTGCCGCGTTGGATTCGAATATTGCAGAAACTATATTTTTCTTATTTTCTTAGACAGCAGCTGATAAAATCTCTTTAAAAGATTTCACTAAAATATTTATATTTCTCATGTGTCTTGTATTGAAGGCTTACGATGCTTCAAAATTGTAATTTAAATTATATACTAGAGCTCTGCATTTATTCATTTATTTAAAAATCAAGGCTTATAATTCTATCTGAATAAATTAACTAGAATAATACAAGCAGGATCATTTTTATATTTTAAAAATTGTAGTAGAACTTTTATTAGATGATTCTCAAAATGTTGGATGACTAAAAGAAAGATTTTTACTACTAATGAGCAATTGTTAAAAGCTGCTTACACAAAATCTATTAAAAAATGAACACAAGTACGACAAGCCCGCCAAATATAATAAGAAATATTAACGAGGATGCCTCTCTCATGCAACCCTGTAAGAACAAGGAATCTCTATCTTTCAGGAAATTCTGTCAGGGGTAGATCGCGCGCTGGAAAGGTTGCTTAAAGGGAACTCGACCCATAAATTCCAGCAGCCCCCTACGGGCTGGGCGGTAATTGCTCGTTTCCCTGACTGACTAGTCCCAAGGCACACGAAACCGTCACTGACCCATTGTGACCAGCGGATGCATAGAATCTAACTGCATTGTGGATAATATGCAGGCTAATACGACGGTGAATGCAGCATTAACACAATTTTGCCCGGCGGGGACGAGCCGCAAATTACAGCCTTTGTTGATATCAAACAATTGCAGAGAATTCAACTATCTATCAATTAAAAATTAGAAATAAATGACGCTATGATAAAAGTACAAGTTAAAATAATTAAGATAC
Source organism: Atta cephalotes (assembly GCF_000143395.1). Classification (NCBI taxonomy): domain Eukaryota; kingdom Metazoa; phylum Arthropoda; class Insecta; order Hymenoptera; family Formicidae; genus Atta; species Atta cephalotes. Next base: position 3,936,690 of record NW_012130080.1, on the reverse strand, counting down.
TTTTTGATAGAAAAACATTATATATTTATTTTTCTATATATAAATCACCCAAACATCATAATAAAATTTATTCTAAAACTGCATGTTTATTCTAAAACTACAATACATTAATCCGTGCGATATAATATATTCATTAAAATATAAATTTTTAATTTATCAAAGTTTTAATAATTTTATTATTTTTACTTGTATAGAAATATTATAAATCGATACAGTTTACCTACGAAACGCAATCTCTCAGGTGTACATTCACTCGATGTTTCGACATTCATGAACGGTACTTCTATAATCCCCGTGAGAGCGTGTTTTAAAATTTTTTTTCAACTTGTGATTAAAATATTCCACGTTCAAACGAACGTGTTGTTCATCGTGCCAATTTTTCTTTTTTTTCACACGATTTTTAGCTAACATTATCCAATATTCGATGCAGTTTTAGCTTAAATTCAACGTAAAATATTTAGGTTTGTTCAATACATATTCTGTCCATTTATTTATTTCGGTAAACAATATCTCGTTTATGTATGAAAATATGATGATCTTTTATTGTGATTTCGTATTCATATGTAAGCAGATTTAAGTTTAATAAAGTTTTGGATAATATAAGTTTATTACGTTTATCATCGCGTCGGAACTCCTGCACATTAATGAAATTTGCATGCTAATGAAAGTCTTATAAGAAGATCAAGATTATTAAAATACGTCCAAATTATTAAACGCTGTGCTTACTATACCATGCGACAACTTCATTAAACACACATTTTTAAATGAGTGTCGAGAGCTCGTTTTTAAAAGAGGAGTTCTTGAAATTTTTTATATAGTCGAATTCCTCTCAAAGTTTTGTGATGATTAAATTCCTCTTATGCCGTATTTACATTATTACATTATAACGTATCTTCCAAGCAAATTTTTGATTCATCGATGCTAGCTAATGCAGCTTGCAATATGCATCCTAACTGCATTGTACGCAATCTGCCGCGAGCAATACGACACACGATAAACACGTAGGTGAACTCTCGATGCATTAACACAGTTTTGCCCCGTGAGAGTAGTCGCTCTAAATTCTCCCGCCTGTGTGTCAACCAACATAACATACGACCAACTACTTTAACAGAATTCATACGCGACGCACTCCCGATAATAAACTGATTATCTATTGATTGTTAACGCGACGCAAATATCAATTTTCGGAGTCATTATTTCGGAAAACGCAACTATGAACGAAGGTTCATTATCATTTGCATTTTTACTCCCATTCGTATAATATTTCATCTCGGGATAGAGAATCATTAACCCCTTCGCTCGCTTACCTGGTTTTATAATAAATATCCTTCTTTTTCCATAAATCAATCGTTTAATTTATTTTAGACCAATATGAAAATAGGATAAAATTAAATTTTGTTAAATTGCTAAATCTGATTTATCAACAATAACACGGTAATCAGCTTGAATAAAGTGACTTAAGGATATATCAGATGCATTATCTTGTAAGAAATAATTGAATATCTCTGTAAGAAATAATTGAAATTGAAAATTTATATATTTTCCATAAAAATAAATGTTATATACATTAAAATAATTTAATAAAATCAATATTTATAATTAACAATTTTATAGTACAAATAAAAAATTTCTCATTTTACTTTTTAGAAACTACTTATTTCGATAAATTTTTATCCAGATCTTATTATAAATCATCGTCAAATTTTTGTATTATTTTCGAATACAATTTTGAAAAATCTTTAATTTTTTATAATTTTTTCATTTTATTAAAAAATATATGTAGATATAATGCGAATAATCTAGATACAGTGCGATTCATGAAATCTCGACTAAAATATTTTTCACAAAATATTTTTCTTGTAGCATCATCATGAATTTTCTCCATGAAAGACATTCGAGATGTGTTCCACTTCAAGATGTGACTTTGAGAAATATCTCACGTAAAGAGGGCTACGCGCCAAAGTAGCTTTTACGTTTCTAATAAAAGCGACCCTTATACATTCTGCTGCGTCATGGCACTTTTTTTTACTCACTCACATCGCTGGGTGTTTTTATATCGAGTTTTTATGTCAAACCAGTACATGGAAAAATCAACACGCGTCCACCAGAAGCAACAGCAGAAACCACGGCGACAACTTTACCCAACAATGTTGCAGGTGATATAATTGCATATCGCGTCCAATTCACTAATGGCCCGTGCATAGAGGATGATTCCTCGCTCGCTGCTTTTACGCATTCATCCAGCAATGGTTACACCATTATTAACCCAGTTCGTTACTATGATGTCGATGATGGATTGCCCCCAACCATGCCCTCGGAATGATTCATCGTTATCGATGAGTTTGACATGATCTATCGAGATTAACGATTATCTCATTGGGCTCAACTGTTATTCAATGATCTTTGTTGACGATTCTCGCGTATGCAACATGTCGATGGACAATGAGAATGACATGAGCTCAGATTTTTTTATATTCGATAATATCATATTCGAAAAGAATATATTGTAATAAATAAAAATAAATTATTGAATAAATAAAATCACAAAATCGTTTCTTTATTTAAAAAAAATAACACAATGTAAAAAGTAAACCTTTCAAAAAATTCAAAAAATATTATGATCTCTTCAAAAACCTTAAAAATGACGTAAACACTATTTGGTGAACACACTGTGAAGTTATATAATATTAATTTATTTCTGACGATAATAAAGTAATCTTTATCAATCATCAGAAATATCTAATTCATTCTAATAATAATTCAAATAATAAATCAAATTCTAATAATTCACATTCTAATAATAATTCAAAAATTACTTCTTGTTTTGTGTCACTTTTGAAGTAAAGGATGATACAACAGATAGTAATTAATTATAATTAGAAAAACACATTTATTAATAACACAGTTATAAAAAGTTTCATTTTTCTAATATTTCTAAGATTGGCTAACACTAGGCTAAATAGAAATTATCAGATTCCTGTATTTCTCCTTTTCTTTATTTTTTTCCAATTTATCGTGTTCCTCTATAAAAACACAAATTATTTTTACATAGTCGGAGACGCGCTTTTTTTATTGAACTTTTCTATCTTATTCATTACATGATGAAAAAATAATTTCCTTCCAGCGCAACTCGAATGAGGAAAAACATTTCAAAAAAATACAAAAACTCTAATCTTTCAGTCTAATAAAGAGAAAACTTTTACAGCAACTCTCGACTTTTACGTAACGATTTTAAAGAAGTTTCACAAGTCTATCTGTTGTTGCGCCACCTCGATCTTCCTTTTCCGTTTTTTCTTTTCTATTTATTTGTTGCACATCCGCACACTCATGCACCGTTCTAGCCTATTCAGCTAATATTCTCTAACCTCGCCTCGCGGGTTCTTCCTTTATCGTCAGACCTTGATCGTAAAATATCGGCCTCCCTTATTCTTCTATACCTCCCCCCAACCCCATTACATTTTCGACGCGACGTCAGCGGACGTGATAGCGGAAAAAGTCGCGTGATAGCGATGCATCGCGATTAATTCCGTTTCACGTGATCGCGCAACACAATAGAGCACAGTCGATGTATCGCGGAAAATAAATGCGCGCGCGGCAATTTCGATCGTTATACAACGATCAATCGCCGTAAAACGCTTCCCGTTAATCGGTCCGAGTAAACGACTTTTACATACGTGTGTATCAAAATTGCTATGTCACAGCTACACAAATATCTCAACTAGAAATATTCCATATCGTCTCTCCGCTCCAATATTTGTATTATACTTGCAAATTTTTGCCACTCATAAACATCCATATGCAAAAAAATAATGAAATAATATTAAAAATGTTAGATTATTCGATTTTTTAAATTTTCTAATTTTGTTGTGACATATCCAAATATGATCACGAAGCGAGACAACTTTTTATTGAGTCCAAAAGTGTCCTTGATATTTTTTGGACGTACAAAAATTTTTTATACCTAAACGTGATCGGGATAGAGTTAATCGCGTTCCCGATATGCCGCAGCCAATTGTATATGCGCTTCTCGTTTTTCACAAACACTCGTGTCCTATCCTCGCTTTACGACGCATGCAGGGCCCGTTTTGCATTTACACGCCTTGGTTAGAGCCACGGACAGAACCGAGCCGGCCGGACAGGGCCGATATGTGGCGGTAGATACGACCGGCGGCCTTGAGCGTATGCAAACTCACGTAAAACGAATGAAATCATCCGCATGCAATTCCGCGTCGCGCATTCGTAAAGCGGTGTAGCGGCACGTGGGTGGCCATCGATCCCGCCAATCTCGTATATATCGCTGCTGGTCGGTCTCTCCTCTTCGTCAGCGTTCGAAATTAATTGAATGGAGCTCTAATAACCGATGAGAATTATTAATCGGCCGAACTGTGGCTGAGATCGCGAATTTCATGCAGCAATGTTACATTCTACGACTGTACGCCCTGCGGGAGGTAGCTTATTGGAATTGTCTCGTTATTACTAATCGTGATTTTACATTTGAAATGTATTTGCGTACTTATAATTTCACGTATAAAAATACCATCTATTATTATAAAGTATATTATAATATTAACTCGTATGTTTTCTAAAATATCATTTAAGAGAATATGGATGGAAAGAATGATTTTGCAAAAGTATTTAAAAATTTAGTTACATAGAAAATCTGAAAATCATTTAATTGAACTAAATAACGTAAAGAACTCCAAGCTGTTTGCTGAAATGTCAAATTTTTTTTGCATTGCTCTCATTATGCTTGAGTTTCTTATATAATTATTTAGATGATACAATAAAATTATTTTCGAATCTAAATTTTTTAAGACTACCTACTTTAACAATCTTTCCATGTTTATATAATAATAAAATTTATGCTTTGTTTACTATGCTACGCGTCTCTATTCTTTATTGCAATTATAACGTTTGTATTGCAACGAGAAAAAGATAACATTTATATGATTATATGATATTATAGTTTCGATAATGAAATCTTTTAATTGCAAATTAAATAAATGAAGACTATAGTAGACTGCATTTTGCGTCATGATTTGCGAATTATTGTATACCGCGTCCAATAATGTATTTTTGGCACATAAATCTCTGTCGGCGAAAAGTACACAACACGAAACGCAGTTTTAAACTTTTTTGAGGAAAGAACCGTTAATAAAAAGCTTATTGTATACAGTGCGATCCCTCCAGTTAAAAATTTAGCTTTACCTTGACTATTGTTGCCTTTATCAGAACACAATTATCTCCCAATATATAAATGAATATCCAAAAATAATTTCTATAACTAATAAAGTGTAAACAATAGCTATTAATAAATAAATAAATATAAATATTTCGAAATAAATTGAGAAAATTATTCATCTGTCAAAATATCAATTGTTATAAAATTCGATGATTGATCGTATGATGCCGCTGGGTAATTTAATTCATTACGTTCTCGAGACCAAAATGATAACTGTGAATAAAATAAAGTTGTTATAATATCCTAAAAAAATATTACATATAATTAATATACATTAAATATTACATACATGTAATTAACATATATTAATTTAATGTATTTGATAATATATAAATGGTAATAACTGCAACAGCGTTAATATCTTTAGAAAAACAAATTTTCTATATTTCGTAATTACTTTGGTCTTTAATAGATGATATCAATTTAAATTATGAAGTATCTAATTCTTCATTTATCAAACATAATAATAGTAGAAAGGACAATATTGTCGTGACGAATCGCGTCTAAATCGAGATTCTGACAACGCACCTATTTACAGCCGATAGAATACACGTACCACATTTCCATCTGTTTATTTAATGCATGTGAATGACCTATTAGATGCAAGTGTACTACAAACGAAGTGAATAGTCGTATGTACATTGTACATACTTGTGAATGGCATACTTGTAAATGGAATATGTGATTTTATAAATGATTAGTTCAGAGACCGGTGTTTTAACGACATTTCATGGCAACTTTCAACGCGCCGGATATTAATGCACTTTTTTTACATGATACTATGATAGGAACTTTCGAATCCTTGCATCATGATTTATTACCTCTTCCGAAAAAAACGATCGAGTAAACGTAGTTTAACGTGTAATTTTCGTAGCAATTTTCTTCGGTATTAATTCTCTCATTACTGCGAGCTCTCTTTTACAGCCTTTTTATAAAATCGTCCATAAATAAAAAATTTGTAATCAAATATTATATTAAAATATAATCTCGGATACAACGTTAAAGATACATTGATAGAATATCTAAACTTATTTTGCACTTGTATTTACTAATTAATACTCACTTGTACTAATTAAACGCTAATGTAAGTTAAGAAATTGTGCACAAAGTAATATTTATATTTATGAGCAATAGAGTTTAAATTCTATTTTCTTCTATTTCCTTTTCCAACGCAGTCATATCTCAAAGCTATGTATTTAATTGCAAAACATTCGATATATTTACTATCAAATTCAACACTAAATATTAATGCTACCTTTCGTTATATGAATATGCAATTTCATCGCACTGTGTATTCGAGTGAAATTTACTTAATATTTGCCAAATGAAAGTTACACAGATGCTTGAGAATTCAAATCCCGTCTCTGCAACCTGTCGATTCTACGAGGAAATCATAAGTACGAATCTCAAAGAAAGAATGGGGACAAGTATTAAATTGTAATACTTGTGGTTCAAGAAAAAAAATTACAATATATATACTATCAGCAATATATATACTGTATATATACAATATATATATACTATCAGCAAACTATATATGTTGTACTAATACGAGTGCGATAGAAAGTTACTTCTATTAAGAGAAATTGATTGCCGTTCTACGATAAGTCGAGGTCGTAAATTCGCGTAGTATATAAATTATCGAATGCATTTTCTCCCTATTCTTCGACTATATTCTAAAAGACATTTTCTTTTGAAACACTTTCTAAAATGTCCGTTTAGAAAGTGCGAATTTTCATCATTGTCCGATATCATCATACATTTTCTATGAAAACTTGTACCAATAGAATTGCCAATATCTACGTCCAACTAGAAGCGAAAAAAAAATTGTCGAATGGTCGAGTTCGCAATCAGTTTTATAAACGCGAGATATAAAACGAATTTATTTTGAAATAATAGAAAACCTTCCAACACGGTTTATTGGAATATAAGAGCTCTCTTCTGCGTGCATTCGGATTCTCATTTTGCACATTTACATCGTTATTCTTCGGAACAAGTTTCATTTCTGCTACGTATTTTACGCGATTCATAATATAAAGTGCGCCAGAATAACGAGTTAAAAGGAAATGAAAACACTTTCTATTTTTGCCGTTATTTTCAAGCCAAATAAAGGACCTGTCATTTGCAATTTCGTATGTAAAATATATTTCGTATGTATATATATATAAGTTTAGCCAGCATTTTAAATTATCTAAAATGTATTTTAGTAGAGAATAGAAACAAGATGAAGATTTAGGGTTAATATATCTTGAAAATGATAAAAATAAGCAAATTTATATGTGTGCGCGCGCGCGTGTGTGTATGTGTGTGTGTGTGTGTGTGTGCGACAACGAAGGGAGAGAATCGCTCAAACTTTTGCATTGTCGTTTCGAAACTACCGCGGTATGACGATATTGCAGGCGAATTTACGAGCGGTCGTGCGCTGCAGTTTCGACTTGGTCGCCGATCGTTAACGTGCAACTCGTACATCAGCATTAACCGCGGCGTACCAACGCAGGCTCGACGGAAGGGACAGGTGTATTGTTAACAGTGGCTCGCAATGAGTAACAATAGCGGAAGCCACCTCGCGAATTAGTCACCGCAAAATGTTTCACCGCGCGAGCACCGTGATTAGGCGCAGGTGTACGGAATCAAAATGCCCGGCGTTTGTTTCGGAAACGCACGTAATTTTAAACTGCGTGATCTCAGCCTCATCGCGTTTGTGAATTAACTGAATATTATAAACAATAGTAATATGAAAGACAGTAATATATGAGACTTTAATTTATATTTATGAAAATATAACAAGTCATTTATAATAATAAATAAATAAGATTTTTTTCTGCAGACATGCACAAAATATGCAAATTTGCACAGATATGCACAATATGCACAAATAAATTTGCATTTTTAGAATGTTTTTTTTTATTAAAACAAATTTCTATTTTGATATTACTTTCTAATGTGCTTTCTAAAAAAATACGAAATTACATAAGAATCCGATATCTAATGATAAAAAATAATAAAATTATGAAATTTCACAATAAATTCTGTTCATGACGAACGCTCCAAAAACATCAATTATATTTTAATATAAAAGATTTTAATATTTTAATTTAAAGATTATAATATAACAAATTTTAATATAACAATATAGTATTTGCGAAATTTGTTTCTCACAAAATCTAAAGAAATCATTATTGTCAAAATAGAAATAAAAACAAAATAACACAATTCGGATGTGGATCCGCCAATATGCGGTGTAAAAGCAGCGCTTTATAAAACTAAATCGTAAAACTCTCGTGTTCTTCCAAATCCTGTAAAAAAATAAACTCTTCTTTTGTGAGAAGCGATGATTTATGTAAACATAACAGACGCAACATACAACTGCATCGAGCAAACACAATCATGGATCAGTCTCTTTTTACAATCTGTCTCTCTGCCCCCCCCTTCTCTCTCTCTCTCTCTCTCTC
>NW_012130080.1:3914451-3927976 GCF_000143395.1 Atta cephalotes | reverse complement strand
CCCCTCCCTCCTCTCTCTCTCTCTCTCTCTCTCGCTCTCTTCTCGGAATAACATACATCGAAGTCGATAGGGTCAATTGTCAATATTTTCCACTCTGCTAGCGAACACAATTCGTTAAGTTCATGTAGATTATTCGATACATTCATGAATGTATTCAACTTTGTAAAATATTATTTTTTTTAAACTGATATATAAAAAATTTCAATGAGTATATTGTTTTTACTTAATTCTCTTCGAATGTTTGCAAAAAAATATATATATTCCACCGTTTAATATCTAACGCGCTATGATGTTCGTGCAGCTTTTTTGAAACATAGTCGGCAAATAAATATCTAGTAAATAAAACATGTTTATTGTGACTACAACATATTGCACATGTTATACTAAATGTTTTCTCGGTATCCTATATTTTGAAAAATGTTATATTTTCATATAGGTCCATTTTTATTTTTAGGATAGAAAAAAATTTTATAATAGTTTTGAAAAAATTTTTACTGTTTTTATGAGATATTATAATTATATAACATCCTATTTAAATATATAATATATCTTACACTTCGCGTAATATTTTGAAATTACATAAAATTCTGATTAGTATGAAAATGTCAAGATTGCAACAAGTTTTGAGTTATAAATGATCATAATTGATCAATTGTATCGCACATTCAGACCCATGTTGCATCTACATGATCTATCATCCTCGAATAATTTTATTAAATTTTAATTGATATAAAATCAAATTATAAAAAAGATTTTTTTAACTACTACTTTGTAACTGTGCTGTAACTGTGCTCTTTTGTGTTAGTTTATTCTAACATTTAATTCTAAAATAATAGAAATGCACGAGCTTCAAATTCTATTGTATTTCAATCATACTCTTCGGGAGGGCAAATAAATAAATATCTCTATATATTAACAATATTTCTTTCTGCCATATTTTACACTCAATGCTTTATTTTTATATTTCATATAAAAAATATTAACTTCTGGCTTTCTGGTTTTCATCGTTTATGGAATAGAAACATCATGAAGAAATTTATATAAAAATTTTTAATAAAAATATGGCAATATACCGTATTTATTATAGTTTTACCTAAATTTTCTCTTGTGTTCTTATTTTTCGATAATTATCAAATAATTTATGAAATTCGCTATTTATTTATTATCTATAAATATTTATCATATAGGTATGCACATTTGCAATAACTTCAAACTTTTATCAATTCTAGCGTTATATAGACATCAAAAGTGCCTAAATTTTATTATTAATAAATTATTTCTTCATGGCGTTTTTAATTCCTAAAAATAATGTAAGTATATATAACGGTATAAAAAATAAATATTATAAAAAATTAGCTTTCGAAATTATTTTTTGGCAAAATATTTTACATTCTTTATTATGAATTTATTAGGATCAAATATTAGTACCAATTTGTTCTAATTCATCTATGATTAGTTAAACTTTAAATGTTTATATTTAAAAAACTACGAAAAAAAATAGTTTATACTTTCATTGCTTAATTTTTCACAAAGCTTCATCCTGCAATAATATTACTCAAATTTCGAGACACACTGTATTATCTTATGCATATTTGAAACAAATTTTTCATAGATCCATTATCGTAATAAAGAATCTCCATTATCTCAACTAAATAAAATCTAATTTATCACTCACAGGAACGACGCATACAGTAAAGTTTTGACGTAAATTGAAACGTAAAATACAAACATGTTCACATTACAATTCAAAATAATGAATATTACAGAAAATAAATACTGCACGTATGAGATAATTATGAACTTGGCGGTTAAATCGCCAAGTAACAAAATAATCAATAATAAATTAACTTACCCCAGTGTTGCTTTGCCATCGCTCGATGTCGTCCCAAGCTTTTCCTCTTCTCTTGTCTCACTGCTCCTTTCCTTTCTTCATGAAACTCACACAATACTCGCGAAAATATGGCAAGTGATCGCACAAATATTAAACCGTCAGAAATGTCAGAATACTTTTTGATATCACGTCACACGATGCGATTAATAAAGTCGAATTAATAACTAATTCAATTAAGACGATGTAATTCGAACACGTATCACACGACATACCGCAAACTCCCATCATTTAGATACTTAAATGATTTAAATTAAATGATTTAACACAAATTCGCGTTTATTTACTCCACAAGTTAAATCTGTTATTCACTTAAACGTAAGTTATTCAAAAAGATTCGTTTTAAGTGCGAAAAATTCGTTCCATTGCCTACTTGAGTCTTGAGATGAAAAGACACGCAAAATATCCATTCGATAAACAGGCACGTTCGCGAGTCGTTGATCGCGAAAGTCAATTAACGCGAACTAATAATCGTTTGATCGTTTGATCGTAGAAAAATATCGTGCTTAATACGTCTTGTTACGAGCGCGTTCCGAATGATAATGTGACGATACACGATGACTGCCTCTCGACTCACGTCTCACAAACATCTCACTCTAACGCGGTGACTCTGCATAAACACAAACAGTACGTCGCATACCCCGCAAAAAAAGAGCGCCGTAAACTACGCGCCAACCAGCTTTTCTAGGAAATGCTTAACGTATCAAAATAAAGACCTGTAAAAACCGAAATATTTCAAAATGCTTTCGCTTGGATGTACTACTGTACGTTATTAAATGATAAAATTTACCTTCCTTTTGAAAAAGAATATCTACATAAATATGAATTAATAAATTCATATTTTATATACAGTGAGAGCAAAAAGTATTCGTACAAGGAAATTTGTTATAAAAAAAAGCTTCTTTGTAGAAAATACATTTATTACATTAATTAGCAATTTTATACAATGAATATTCTGTTCTAATATAAAAAACGAACTTCACATGTATTTCTGATTTTAGAAACTAAATTTCTCGTCTGTACGAATACTTTCAAACAATACATTTTTTAATTTTCGCTTATTTTTCGGATGATATATTTTGTATTAATCCACATCATTTTTGTATATATAATTTTAAGAAACATACAGTCTATTTTATTCTTTATGAATAAAATTATTAATTATCTAACAAGAAATGATCGTTAATTAAACGTCGAATCAAGATCAAATTGGTGTTAAAATCATTGAATTTATATCGATTCGACGTCAATTGATGATGATTCATTTCTCGCCGGATAATATTTACTTTTTAAATATAAAATTTTTTTTTAAATATTTTCTCTGTACGAATACTTTTTGTCTCACTCTATATATTTTATATAAATTGTTATTTATATAATATGAATACCAAAAGTATTCGTACAGAGAAAATGTCTGTTTTAAAAAAAACTTTATTTTTAGCAATTAATTAGCAATTTATTAAGAAAGAATAAGATTTAAATTGTGTCTACTTCTCAAAATTATTTTAACATTTTAATGTTAAAAATTATTAAAATATATTATTTCAAAAGAAAAACGTATATGAAAAATTGTATTAATTTGACGCACAAAGAATATTCGTACGGTCGAGAAATTTAGTTTTAAAAAACCATGCAAAAATCTTTTGTTTATATTAGACAAAACGTATTCATTGTATAAAATTGCCAGTGTTTAGTTTCTACAAATAAAACTTTTTTTTATAAAAATTTCCTCTGTACGAATACTTTGCATATACACTCATTGTATATATATTTGTATATTCGCATATATAAATCAATATTCACATCTATATATATATATATATATATATATACATAAGAAATAACAAAAATAAAATCGGTGTTTTTAAATAGTAAAAATCAATATGAAGAACTTGAAAAAGCTATAAAATCAATAAAAAAAATAATAAATCGGTACATATGCAGTAATAATTACAGATTGAATAAAACGATATTCTTGGTTTTTAATTACTGTTAACTCAAAAACAATTGCATTGTCGATATTTTCTTTAGAATTTTTACTATAATTAATCTTCCAAATATGCTATTAAAGCGTTGTATAATGATTGTAGAACATCTCCTATAGGTTCAAAATAAAGATTTAAAAATGATTTTAATAGTTACCATTACGTACAATGTATAAATATATATAGCATTGTTTATAGCATTTGCTTGTGGCAGTGACAAAGCGCCCGTAGAATTAAACGAACGAAAACAGTTTGCGATGTGAATAATGACGTCCTCTCTTCACGTACGCATTTCGCGTTAGATTTAATTAAATTTCCCGTTGTGTTAGAATCATCGTCTTCGCTTCCGAGTACTATGGCGTTTGCAAATGTTGCACAAACACGTGCGAACGATTCAAATAAATGCAAATTCGGACGGAATCCTAAATCATATCTAATCGCGACTAAACAAACTTTCTACTCAAATCTTCTTAACTGTTTCTTAACTATTTATTCGCTTAACGTTTAATTATAAAACTGAGAATTTAAGTTAATAATTTTTATCAAACCGTAGAAACATTCATCTTTATTAATGAAAAATATGGCGTAGTGTAATAAAAGCATAATAAAAGACTTTTTTAATTAGACTTCAACATGACAAATAGTGTATTACTTAAAATATACCTCAGACTTTATCAATAATATAGAAATAAAGAATTAAAGAATCAATTTTCAAATGCATATATACTGTACAAGCATTTGAAAATTGATTCTTTCTTGATGACTCACTTTTACATTATTAATAAAGTCTGGTATTACATAAATTAATTTCTGTACATAAATTAATCTCCTTCACGTGATTATAAATTCCTAAATAATCCCAAATAATTTCGCTAAATAAATTTACTAAAATTATTACTTTCTCAGTTTTTTATTTGCAACACGCCAAGATTAAGATAACACCATTAATTCATATTACACACTTAATGTGGCACGAATGTCAAGAGCATGTTGCTGTCAGTGGCAATGACGTAGCTTTTGGTGCAAGCGGCGATTAGGCGAACGAAACCCTTCCTCTCCCCCTCCCCCCTCCCTCTGATACAACGTGCTCGTTTCACGAGAGGGAACATAGTGACGTTTTGTACAGCTTATCATCGGCGCAATGCGCATGCATGTACGCACGTGTGTGCATGACGCCGATAAGGGATAGTGGCACTAGAAACGTAACATATTCGCGATTATCATCCGCGCAGACGTATAATTGTCTGTTGACACGCATACAATTTCATTTATGTCATTTATATAAATCTGTTTTTACTGGACACCCGAGAGAGTCCATGCAGTCTTCCCAGCTGAAAATTGCGTGGTATGTTAAATTTTATGCACCTGCACCTGAGCTGTAATATAAACACGGCTTGTTTATTTCCGCCATCTGCAATACGTGAAATTGAATCGGTCGATAGCGACATGGACGCGCCACTAACTTTACCACTTTTTTTCTCGTTTCAACCCGTTTTACGCGATCCATAATTCACGACAGAATTGCATTCGCAGTTTTGTGCACCACGTACGATGCATATAAACATTTTCAATGCTCAGAATCTAAAAAAAATCTATCACATAAAATTTTTTTCAATTTTTATAAAGCAGTAAATTATAATGTAATACAAAATTTTAATTGTATTCACAAATAATTTATGGATTTGCAATTCTATATACACATATATATTATATACATATATATAGTATAAGAATTTATAGTAAAATGTTGTATGTGTCATCTATGTCTCTCATACTCTATAAATTCTTTGGAATGGAATTTCTTTCTAAAGAGTGAAAGAAATCTTACTTTTAAAAAGACTAAGAATTCTGCCACTTTTTTTTCAAAATTACAATTTTCATTCTTTAAAGTGAGATTCCACTTAAAAAAAATTTAGAGAGTAAGCATCTATGAATTATCGTTATATTAGCACTAAAAGCACTAAAGCTTCTATGTCGCTTCAAATTTTTATTCATCAATATTAAAGTATCAGATACATTAATAATCATAAAACTTAATTACTTCTTTCTGCTTGTATGTATGTACTGTCTATACGAATCAGATTCATAATAATTTAACGTAAAACAATACGTATAATTCCACATAATCTTGAAGTATATGGCACAACCCTAAAATATTTGATTGTCTTTAATAATATCATCATAACATTAAAAAGGATTACTTTTTCGTCGTTCATACAAACAGAATTATGATGAGTCAAAATCATGTTAGATACCTTACATGATTGCGTATTGCGAATACTGAGCAATCACGAATTTACCGACAAACAGAAGTTCATTTTGACGTGAATTTATATCGGACGATCGATAAGTTCAATTCACACATAAATCGCATGCAAGGTATACTCATCTACATCATAACTTCGCGGTAATTGAATCTTCCAGTATATGTAACACAGAAGGGATTCGCTATGTAGTTTCTGTAATACAAAATTATATTACAGCTTGACGTACCGATAGACGATGCTCATCATTAGCATGCAGTTTCAGTCAATGCAGCTGCATATAATTTTTTATTATATTTTTCAATATGTTAACATCGAAATGATTGATGTGTTCGTTATATACATGTAAAGATATGAACGAGAAAAACGTTACATACATATAAAGATATGAACGAGAAGAAGGCTAGCTATTTTCCAATATTTCTTAATGTGATCCGAATGATAGTAATTTATTATAAAATCCTATCTTTTTCAGTTCCTTATTCGTAATATTTTAAAATATAATAACCTTCATTTCATAGGTTTCGAGATAAAACTCCCTCGGAGCAAATCTAATTTCTTAAATTCTCTCGAGTACCATTCGCCGAAACGTAAAATAAAAATAAAGTACGCGAGAGTGGAAAAGATATATCGTATTTTACGACATCGCAATATCTTCTCAAAATGTATCTACATTTTCTTAGAGAATTTCAAATTCTTTCACTACGATTTCTTTTGTGTTTTTTTTTTCATTCTCCTTATTCCAATAAAATTTCATGTTTATTTGAACTTGCTTTTCATATATTTTTTAAACTAAAATCATTTTATTATTATTTCGTGCGCAAAATTTAGAAAATTTACAAGAATGATGTTGAATACGTTTCATGTGAATTAAAAGAATGCACATAAAAATCTCAACTGTAATAACCGAATGGCATTGCCTGAAATTCAATTTTGTTGCCAATCTTTCGTTCATTCTCGACACCGAAAAGAACGATATGTTTACATAATAGTTCATCTTAACATTTACGCCTTTCAAATGTCGGTGTTGGAAATGTTGCATATTTCATACATTTTTCATCAAGTTTTTTTATGCAATATCGTCATGCAAACGATACGAAGCGCACGAAAGAACCAAGAATACCGACGATATAGCTTTATGTAGCAGACCGTAAAAAGCGGCACTTCGTCGATGGATTGACAATCTATCGTGCCATTTATTCCTATTCTTTATACTTGATGTCGCGCGCGAGGATTTTCTACCTTTATATATTGCAAAATATTTTTCCCTATAGCTTTGTGCAAGTGTGAAAGTCAATGACCGACTAACAGAATCGTTTTCAACAATCGAATGCAAATAATTCGGATTAAAACGATTGAAGCGCCAACAATAACTAAATCGTTTTAAATGCCCGACTTTTTAATCGGCAAATATTTTCGTCAACAGAGATGAAAAGAAAAATTTGAATTAGCCAAAGATTTTAAATTTAAACTTGTGGGAGTGATGCATAAATGAAATCTGTACTCGTGTTAAACCTCAGGCAACTCTGGCGAGATCGATTTATTTACGCGAAAACTTAGTGTCTGTGTCGACGAGATACGAAACTTACGATATAGACGAAAGGCTGAAGACTAACAAACCAAGGTTTCCAAGCTCAAAATCTGATCTCGGCTCACGTGATACGCGCGAAACTAACGTGAAATGAAATGCGGATTTTTGTACGAGAAAGTGCACAAATCCGTGGAGCAAATCTAGAAGATATTACTGTACCGTATAACTTGAAAAACGTGCGCATGTATAGGTGTGAATCACTTCATAACGCAGAAAATGAATATTTTCCGAAAGAAAAATATCCGGACGTACCGTCACTTCAGCCGGGCACCGATTAGCATGCAAATGCCTTTAAATATTTGTAATCTCTCTAAAATGATCATAAAAACCGCATATAATAAGGGCGTAAAAAAAAGTGCAAAGGATATTCGAAGAATACTCGCAATATTAAAATCGTGAATTGTAAACATTCCTGAAAATTTGATGTATCTACCTTCAGTGAATGAATTGCTTCGTTAACTATTCGCATCAACAGATAAACGAAAATTATAGAACAGTTTATTTTAATACTGTGCTTCACTAAATAATATATAAGAGATACATTCGTTTATGTATTACCTTATATATTGTAACTTGCTTATAAAGAGCACAACAATTATTACATATTTACTATGGAAAATGTATAAAAGATGAGGTGCAAATGCATAACCGTAATAAAGTGGTTTACCAAAGCATTATTCAGACAAGTAAATGAGTGTTTACGAACTAGAAACCTTATATTAAATATTAATAAATATTAATAATATATAAATGAAGAAGAATGAGAAAGGAAATAAGAGTCAAAATATGTAGATATATAAATTTTTAAAAAGAAAGTTAAAGAAACCAAAAATAACATGTTAGATGTAATCACAAACAAGATGTCTTCCCTTTACTTTAAAAGTAATGCAACTCAAAAAAAATTTTTTAGAAAAGAAAAAAAATTATTTCCCAACTAAAATTATTATATAGAAAATTATAATATATTATAAGAAAATTATTATATGATCAAATAATATCGGCAAAAAGAATATTTTCTTAAATATACAATAAAATCAAAACTACAAGTTTTTTATATCCCATAAAATTATCCAGAATAATCAAACATGGCACAACTCAAGATCATCAATAGTTTATATTTATCTTGTTGAGTTAAAATAATTAATTTCAAAATAATTTCTTCTTCAAACTTTGATCATCGTTGTGTCAATCTAAATATTTTTTGTAAAAAGCTCTTTTTTTATTTACAAAAACAACGTAACTCAAAATATGTCGATAATAGCAGAAAAAAATGTAACAGACGCGATACAAACAGATATCTTGAAAATAATCAAATGTAATGAATAAATAGTAAATAATTTCTTGTTAATTTCTTGTTTCTATGCATAAACGATATTCTGACATTCAAGAGACAAAAAACATCATTAAGTAATTAAAAATTAATGGAGCTGCATTAGAATAGTTAATTAGAATATCAAGAGAACTTCGATTTTTGACAGATTTATATTTAAATTCTGCTACTGTTTTACACAATCTTGTATCGCGTTGCACCTCCAATCAACTATAACGAACGAAGCAACGTGCTTTCCCATTTCCTACATTCAACAATGCTTCCTATCTCGGTATATTCAATTTCTGAGATTGAAAACTGCAAAATAGCGATGGTCGCCCAGCTTTTATGCGAAACCGAACGCGCAATGAAAACGACGAAGACGACATAGAATAAAGAAGGAAATCGTGCGATGAGGAATAACAATGATGGTGAGAACTACAACCCCGACCTATCGTTTTCACAACGCCCGATTAATTATTTCCCCGAATCCCTCACTAAAGTTTTCCCCGCCATTTCTTCCCGTCTCAACTCTACCGACTAACACCAAGGCGTTCTTCGACAGTTTGAGACGTCTCGTACCGTTTGCACGTTTCTTGCTTTGATCATCGATCGTTACGCCGCTTGCGAAATGAGAAAAGTCTGACGGCATTTCTCTAACATGAAGACTACCTTTTGCCAATGCAGATATTCCAAAGTTCGAATGAGACTCGTAGCTGATTTTCATGGTACGACGTCGCAATGATTGAAAGTGATTGAACGTTAATATTACTCTATTCTATTGTAAGACTTTTATGAAAAAATTTGTCTATATTATATAAAACTGTATTTCTTCAAAATTATTTCTTTCGAAATAACTTTTTCAAGATGATCGTTTAAAATAAAATTAATATAAGCGCGACATCTTTGGAATTTTACACTTTTTAAATTTTTATTTCTTTAAAAATAATTTTATTTTGACTTTAGTGCCAATTTTATTCTAATTTTGCTCTAAAATGATCTTTATTTTAATTTTATATTTTTGTAAGTTATTAATATTATTATTAGAAATTCATATATGTATATTCAATAACATATATACATGTATAGCTTTGTCTATTGGAATGTACCACGTTCTTTCGCAATCCCGATACGCCATGCAGTGTTTGTCGTAAAGTCACGTATTGTCTCGGTTACCGATCACCTGGGACTGGCACTTCTGGTTCGGACAAGTTCGAAGGCAATTTCGAAACTCCATTCTGGTGACATTCTGCCGTACGATGCAACGATGTTGGATCGGCGAGTGGTATAGTTATTGGCGTTGCTCGTATTCTCGAATTACTCGATCGCTTTTACGAAACGGGGGAGAAAGAGCGGGAAGAGAACAAAGTACAGGCGGTGCACGTCGAAATAAATGACGTAAAGACCGAACGGGAAATAGGTCAGGCAAAAGTAAATAAGGCAGAAATCGAGTAAATTCGAGGTGGGAAATTACTAAGCGACGAATTACAAAGCGCGAGTGCATCGACGCGCATGCACATCGACAGTCGCGATAGGTGCGATGGACGATGGATACCAAATACTATCGATTGTTAAAGTGCAGACAGAGACGACGAATAAATGGGCCGAAAAGCGCTCTCGGGAACTGTTAAAACGCGAAATACATTCGTTACGAAAGAAATAGCGAGTGTTTGCCATGAATATTCAGAGTTTCTACTTCAACTCGTGTACAATGGTACTCCGTACTGGTTCGTAACGTGTTCGGTACAGCTCGTTCGATGGAAAAACAGCACGTTTCATAAAGTTTTCAGAGAATACATTACTTCTCGCCGCGATAAATTTAAAAAAAGCAGAGAATATTTTATATATATTACATATACAAACAGTTTCTTCATTTTTAAAAGTCATCTATATCTTTATTTATATATATATATATATATATAAATATATATCAGAAAACTTGTAATACACGGTTTTAAAATAAATTGAGAACGATTGATTGTTTTTTTGCAATTAAAAGGTTCATACAAATCATTATCTAATTAATAAATGACCTCTAACATCTATTATACGAAAATCATAAATCTAGTTAAATGTTATACGATATATAATGCAATTACGGTAATTTCAAAGTTAAACGAACTATCTTCAGAATTTGAATAGACACTAATGATAACTAGAGAAGTCTGACACACTTACTGTTACATAAATGTATTATACTGTTTCTGTCCAAAGATATTACAATTGTTCACGGATCTATTAAGATACATATATAATTTAAATTATTCTTTTATTCTATTAACTAACATCTAAATTTCTCATATTAAGTATGCACAATCTTATAAGAATTAAATATATGTAAATTGCAAATTTTGCTTCAGCAAGTCATTTCCTTCAATGCTTTTCTCTCTCATACATATTAATAATCGGTTACAAATACAGCACATCAAAGTTCATATCCTATATTTATCCTATTGTAGTTATAAATGTTTATTTTTACATTAATTTCTGTGATTGGCATTCCTCATCGAAGCTCGACGTTACTTGACTTCATCGTTCAAGCGTATCTAAACGATTAGATCATTACGAGACTAAAACGATATTTTCGATCGAAATTGCATGCGGCTTTACTATCAGCAAAAAGTGAGAAGATAACAAGATACGAGAACGAGAGTAAATTCTCGAGAGAAGCCCTCCCATCGTCAGCTTGAGTCTCAAAGAGCATCGACGTGTGTACACATTAGCATCGGAGCACATCGTTTCTTGCATGCATTGCTCCTCAACAATCGGATGCACCCGCGTGCACACAGACTCACGGTTCAATGCACCAGTCGTACAGAGTCGTGATGACGCACACTGGAGCACTATATATTTACCTAGTAGATCAAACCGCCATGTTGTATCTCACGTAAATCCGGAAAGAACATATTTCAAATAATAACTCGCACGACGTTACGCAAAGAGTGAAATTAATTAGCGGAATTATTTTTTAAGATGTCAAGATGTATTCTTTATTTGATTTCAAATTGGTAAAAATAGATATACATATAATTAAATGCTTTGCTAAATGGCACAATAACAAAATAAAGAAAAACGAATTATGAGACGCTGAAAATAATAGGCTCTTCAATTGGAGCGCGATAGTTGTATTATTTTTTAAAATGAAAATTAATTAATTTTCATTTTATCAAAGATGCAATTACGGTCTCACGTTAACGAATAATAATTAGATCAACATTTTATTCACTATTGTTTTATTAGTAACGTACAACGTTTCGTAAGGAAATCCAAAATATGAATCTTGTTAGAAAATATAAAGAATTTCGTTCGTTATTTTTGATACTAATTTTTTAACTTTATAATAAACTTCACACAAATTAAATTTCAATTAAGTGAAACTCCAATTCAAATAAATAGAAAAATAATTCGAGAGAATTAATTCCTTAATAGCATTAACTTCGTATTATTAAGTAAGACTAGCTAATTAAGACGGCAGTAAAATCTTTATTGAGCAAAATCCTACGGTGAAATCGCATTTCAAAGGAATGCATCGCTATTACTGCTTTCAACACTATATCATGACACTTCGGTGTATACGAGTGAGAAGTGAACAGGCGAGCTTTCTTCCTCGCTTCGTGCCTTCGTACCGCTTAAGCTGACTTCCAGCTCGACGCACTGGAACTAAGTTTCCCGCGAAAGAGATGGATTTACGGTGGATTCTTCTTCAACTATTTCCCTTATCCCGCTCATGAAAGGCGAAAAATTCATTCACGCCAAAGCCCCCGAATAATATAGGAACACACAATGCACAGTGATATACAATCACTACCAGATTTCTATCTTTTCATAATCCGAGCGCGCGAGCAAAGATCAGTATTATTGGTCATTCATTAATAACGATTATCGCGAATCCGACGTGAACCGGTGCACTATGCTCGCGATATTTCCTGACGAAGACATGGATCAATGATTAAATGCTAGCCGCGATTAATAGAGCGCTACTGTGATTACCATTATTATTTGTCATGTGGCGGAACGAAAGCAGAGTGTCATTCGTGATGTTGAAAATATTACGGGTCGATGGCGAACGAATTTCCATGATACGCGCACATGATACGCATGTTTGTGCATCCTTTTGACTGAATATCAAAATGATATTACAGTGACTCAGCCAAAGCGCGATCGGTGATTTTCCAAAGTTTAATTTATCATAGCTCACAGATGCTGTAATTTTACGTTCGTCTATGCAGCGTACAGAGAATGATGGAGAAATGCGAGAAGAGAGAGTCAGAGAAATATCTCTACTTTTGTCAATAAGCTCGAATAGAGTTTATTGACATTACTAGCGTCTCGCTTGTAATCTCTCGTAAAAGTAAATTTATTTACGCAAAACGGTTATTTGTCGCTGATAGCAATTTTTACGTAGGAAAGTATAGTGGAGAGAGAGAGAGAGAGAGAGAGAGAAAGAGAAAGAGGAAGAAAAGAGAATTTCTCTTTACAAAATAGATG
>NW_012130080.1:3912753-3914431 GCF_000143395.1 Atta cephalotes | reverse complement strand
AGAGAGAGAGAGAGAGAGAGAGAGAAAGAGAAAAGAGGAGAAAAAGAGAATTTCTCTTTCAAAATAGATGCTAATATTTTCCTAACTTAAATTTCGACTGCGAACGTCGCAGCAAAATGAGATCGATTTTCGCAAAAGCTTACGCTCTAGCTTTGACGTGAATGTTGGACGTCAGCGAACAGAACCGAAATTGGATAATACTAATAACGCACAGATATTAGATAAGACATAGTTATTCGATCTGACGGCCAGACTCTGATGCGCGACATTAGCGAGTAGTCCTTCAGAAATCCGGTTGAACGTGATCTGGCGACAACAAGAGAAGTGCTGCGCTAGTCATTCAACTTCTTATTCCTCCAATCGAAGTCGTCATGCGAGTTGTTTCCAGAATCGATTCCTTTTCTAGCAGTGAGATTTTGTAGCATAATTTCAACTATTGGCGATGACAAACTTTATTGTCAAAAGATTGGATATAAAAAATTTTGGACAAAATTGTCAGAATCACAAATCTGTCGTCCTAAAATTCCATAAATTTTCCATGACAATTTTCCAGACAAAATTTCATGATTTTCCTTATTCAATAATATTTAATAATATTTAAATTTTGATATTCAATAATATTTAAATTTTTTGTATTTTCGTTCTGATTTAGAAATTGTTAAATATTTTGTTGAGACATCAATTTAACATAGCAATGTAAATTATTATTAATGTTGTTGACATTGCTTGCATTTTTATTTGTCAAGTTGGTAGTATTCCAAAATAGGTATTATGATACGTGTATTAAATTTCTTTAAAACCAAGAATTTTTATTTTTCAGAAAATTGTGTTTTCCTGTTTTTTCCTTTATTTTCCTATCCTTTCTTAATTTTCCTGATAATTTTTTTAATTTTTAGTTTTATAGCATCCTTGGAATGACATACATGCTATAAAAATCTAATAACAGATAATAATTGCTAAATTATTGAAAAAAACATATGAAAATAATGAGCAAATATAAATAGTTTCAATATCGTTTAATAATCCAGTTAAATAAAGAAGCATCAAGTACGATTAAAGCTATAAAGCTATAAACCTAATAATATTTCTAATAATATTTCATGAATATTTAAATACACTTTCCAGTACTTCGAACTGCATGCTGAATATAGTCAGTTTCGAAGTGTCAGTCCTAATTTAAAATTGAAAATAGAATAATGTCGTAAATTAAATTAATCAATTTAAGAAATAATGATGCTAACAAAACTGTTAATTCAGAATTACGCTTCCGGTTCGATGCATAGTTTGAAGTATTGAAAAAAGTATTTAAATATTTATATAAAACTATTATAGAGGTACACCAAGATCTGGCCGCGTTTTTAGTGTTTCTTTATAATATTATCCACATATATATTAACTACATTTTTAAATTTTTTAGCAATAAAATTTCGAGAAGCAAAGAAATAACTACGTTTCATATCTTTATCGATTATCTCAATATACGCTATGTTTAAAATTATTAACATTAATTATCATGTCTCAATCACATTATTACGCAAGTCCTCATGATCCTCAAGATTCTCTTACAATTCTTCATAATCATGTTTTCGTTGAATTAACGACTGGAAGCATATTGTATTGTAAACAGCGCAGAGAGAAAGAGAGAGAGAGAGAGAGAGAGAGAGAGAGAGAGAGAGTA
>NW_012130080.1:3900535-3912733 GCF_000143395.1 Atta cephalotes | reverse complement strand
GAGAGAGAGAGAGAGAGTCAAGTGGCAAAGAAATACGAGAATAAAATGCAACAGATAAGGAACAGCGTATATAGCATTACCGATACGTATATTTAGATAAGAACACCAGCCGTTTAGAAAGTAGACGGTAGAATAAAATAGAAGGGTAGTGTTACGCTTTTATTATTAGAAAAAAAATATAATGTTATGGCTATATAAGCATAAAATAAATAAAGTTGATTATTTTAAAATTAGCTATAAAGAAATAAAATAAATATAAGACATGTAATCCTCTTTATAAATGTGTTACATTTTAAGATTTCTATTACTGATCGAATTTTGATATTAATTCTTACACGTTACTTTTACATTTCGCTGTGTCTTGACCCGAGTGTCTATTCATGCGGAGCTGAAATAATATTTGAACCTCAATGAAGCGTACAACTTGTCAAGTCGAAGAACGATATACATGGATTCGTTCGTTATAATTTTTATTGGTCTTTCGTTTTTATTTTTCTCTTCTATATGTTTTTTCGCCAAATTCAACTTCGAGTATATACAAACACAACGCATTTTGACAGCAGAAAAAGGTAAAGTTGCGCGATTACTGTGTTCAGGAAGCATCGCGATGACTCTAAAATAGGCGCGTTCGCGGTGACCACTTATTTACGTACATAATCACGGGGACATTTTGCGTTTGTATGCAAATGCACCTTCGCTCGCAAGCGATTTATTCCATGCTCCTAAACGTCTATGCCGTGAAATATACGCATCGCACGCGCATGCACGAAAGTGCATTTCCGAGCGAACGCCGCTGTGACTGCAACGAGCGGCGCGAGTATAAATAAATTTCGCGCGAGTTCATGCAGAACGCGAGTTTACGCAGAAATGTGGTCGATCCACGCAATGCTCCGATTAACCGGGATGAACCCGAATCTGGCAGCCGTATTTCTATCGTTAAAACATCTGTATCGTGCACGCATCACTCGCACCGTTAAATGCATCGCCAGAATAAGGTTTATGCATTTTCGCTCAATATAGTTCGTAATAACAGATTTTCCATAAATTCCTTCCCTAAAATTTCATAATTTTTTTTCCGATTTTTCAGACAAAATTTCATGGCTTTCCCTAACTTTCAATAATATTTCAAAGCTTTTTTGTATTTTTTTCGCCCTAATTTGGAAGTCATTAAATATTTTATTGAGAGATCAATTTATTTTAGCATAACAATGTAAATTAATGTTACTGACATTACTTGCATATAATTATTAAGCTGATAATATTTCAAAACTGCATATCAATAGGTGTGATGTACTCATATTAAATTTCTTTTCAAAAACAAAAATTTTCCAGATTTTCTATGAATTTCTTGACTTTTCTATGATTTCTCTACTTGTGAATTTCTTTGACATTCCTATATTTTTCAGTTTTATGACAACCTCGAATAAAAATATCGTTTTATGCATTTTCGATTAATTTCGAAGAGTTTTGACAGTTGAAACATTAGACGGAATTATAATATACGTCAATATAATAATACATATTAAATGCTTTGCAAAATATTTCGTTTATTTCGATATGGCTATTTTGTGTTTGTCTGTATGATTATGGATGTATAAATAATGAACCTATATTGTAATATATCTTTCATGTAGATTTTTGATTTATAAAATACCAGGAATAACATATATGATTTATTCGTGCTCAACGGCTTATTTTGGAAATTGCATTCATACGTTATACGTGTAACAGTGGCTGCTTCGTATTGAAACCAAACTATGGGATTACAATTTACTTGATTTCCGATCAACTCGATATTCTGTAAAACCAGATTATTCGAAATGCCTGCTAATCTCAACACGCGATGATTATTTATGCAATCGTTACTATGACAACGATTTATGAAACTGAAATATTGCCAAAATGTTCGAAAACATAAAACGTATCTACTTAAAGGATCGAATTATATTCAATTAAGCTCAACAAAAACAAAACTGCTTTTTCGGCTATTTGCATAATTCGTTTTTTGAGAGTTATTGATTTACTGATTACTAAAAAACTAGTTAATTTATTGAAAGCTAATAATTTACTGATTATTAAAAAAAAAGTTGATTTATTAATATTAAATAATTAGATTACGATCTATAAAATATTTTTTAATTAGTATTCTACTTTTACAAAATTTTGATTTTATTGGAAACGTATTCGATAAATGCACTCCTGAATGAAATTAAATACTCGAATTGGTTAAAAAAAAATAACAAAATCCAAGTTTGTGCTTTACACAGAATAATCATAGAGTGTTCAAAGAAGCAATTTATTGCCTGAAATCTAAGTTGTCAAATATCGCCGAGAAAACAGCTTGAGCCGGTTTGAAAGCTAATATTTTAGATTTTAAAATCTCTCTTTGAGTTATCAAACTATTTCATGTTATATAAATTATATTTTATCATAGATTATATTTTATCATTTTTATCTCTGATTTCCAGAATTCTTTCGTGGAAAAGTTCAAAAATCCTAATAATTAAATCTCCTCTTTCTTTTTGTTCTTTATTATACTTGAAATAAATCGTTAGAGGTGATTTTATCCGCAATCTCTCCTTTGAAACTCCCACATTTTACATACTTCAAAATGCAGAAACTAAAGGGCAGTATTCAAAGTCGGTTCTTATATTAAAGACTGTTCTAAGTAAGTGGTCTTAAAATATCATCAAGTCAATCACGGAGCTATATTAGCATTTCAAGACGTTACTTAAGACGATCTTAAAACAAAACGGATTTCTCTCTAAAACTTTTAGAGTGACTTTCATTGTGAACAACGAAATATCACTTTCAGGCTAATATCACATTGTTGTCGTACAACAAATTTTTCAAGTATGTTAATTGACTGCAAGACAGAAAGGTTCTCGGAGCTCTCTATTCTACAACTAATCAAGAGACTAAAAAATTTGTACAACAAAAAATGTAACATTAGTCTTAAAAATTGAAAATGCAGCCACTCTTTTAAGCTCAATTTTTATTCCTTAGAATGAGATTCCATACAAAGAATTTAGAGACGAATACCTGTCTATTTAAGACTGTCTTAAATATGGATTTTAAGATATCATGAATGAATCAGAGAACCACATTAGCATCTTAATATTATTTACGGCATCTTAATATTATTTAATCTCGTAATAAGACTATAAATACCGGTCTAAAAGCGGTATTCATAATCCGTTCTTATTTTCTTATTTTAAGACTGTCTCGAGTAATATTTTAAAAGGCTAATATAGTCTAATTAACTTTATATTTAAGAACTCTCTCAAATATAAAACTCAACTATGAATACCAGCCTAAATCTGCAGAAAAAAATTTCCCGCTCTCGCCGCTCTCATCCCTTGAACAATCGCACCTCTGTATATCGTACTACGTATTTTATTTTGAACAAAAATGAACATATTTTGAGTCGCCTGTGACTCGCTACGCAGGATATAAACAAACATATACATAACTCATACTCACCGCCTACGTCCGTGAAGGTCCGTGTAGCACAAGAATCCGGCTGCGCGCCCGGGGCTGCGACGCGAAAGCTCCCGCTGCCACCTTCACGTCGTACGGCCGAGTCCGTCTTCGCGCGCAACACACAATTTATGATAATTTATTTCAATACTTTCGATATATGTAAACACACTCAAAATCTCACCAACCACTCCTTCGGTCCTTTTCGCCTCGCCGAGATTGCCAATCGCCGGACGCCAATATCAACCGCCGTGCAACGGCGGAGCAACAGGAGACAGACGCAGCACACTCATTCAGATCGAACTGCAGTTCGGCTGAGCTAAGCCGACGTTAACACCGCACCGTCGAATCGAAACGCGGACGTTTGACGAAATACGACGAGTGACGACGATTAATATCGAACTCCGCGGTGCGCGCTGCCCACGCGACTCAATGTGGACGTGAAAACAGGCTTACTGATTTCGAACGAGTGCGCGAACTCGCGATGTAAAAGCCGTCCGACTGACACAGTGGCTCGCGCAATTCTGCTACCTACGACGCGCCGCGGGCTGGCGCGCGTCGACCTTTAGAGGACGCTGCGTCGCGCGCAACTTCGCGCCGTACGCGGACCAGCGAATCAGCGCCAACCGCCGACTTTCGCGGGTCTCTTTCGTTGCGTTCACTCTTCAACGGGACATGCATCGTGAAATTATTCGAAATGGATTCTCCGATCCGGAATTATTTAATCATTCCTTAGATTTCTATTTTGTGTTTTCTAGAGAAAATACAATAATTTCGATCGAGTTCATTTCAAATAATTTTATAACGCGCGCCTAGAAATAGCAGCTTTGCAACTATTATAAGATTCTTTAATATGATTGATTTATACATTAATGGATTTATGTGTGAATTATAAACAAAAAGATCATAACTTTGTCCTTGTAAAAACTTGTGACTGGAGTTGTAGTTCTATATGTATCGTAAAATATACGGTCATTCATAAATATTTCTTGTAACTCTTGGTTAGCAAGGAATTGTGTGAAGATACTGCAAAGCATTTCAATCATAAATTATTACAAGTCTTAAGAGAATAAATTATAAATCTTATGATTTTACTTAGAATTAATTGACATTAGATCTAGAAAAATTAAAGTCAAGAATCCAATCATATTAAAGAATCTTATAATTGCGAAATTGCTTTTTCTGCAGAATACAAATTTCTCGAATTTTATTACTGTATATAATTTTTTATTTGATCATCAATGACATTTTACACTATTGTTGACTCTGTATTGTTGATTTAAAACATGATCGTATAATCATAATTGTGATACTTGTATTTATTTACGTGTAGAATAATAATGTATTGAAATCTACGATATTATTTGAGATAATAATCAATTTTTTATTTGATGATACATGTGTAATTATTTAACATATAATTAATTACATCAACAAAAGCTAACTTCTGTTTTAATTAGACTCAGCTCTTTCTGTTTTAATTAGAAAGATATGAGAGGTTGTGACGTAACAGAACAGTAGCGCCGAGACATTACCGTATTTTCTTACGTTCAGAGTTTGATCATAATAACTAAAATACGTATAAAATAAATAAGAAAATATGTTGTACCTGAATAATATTATCAAATGAAAAATAATTAATTAATAAATAATGTCTTTAAAATGAACAAAAATAATTTTCGTTAAATTAAACTTTCGTTAAATTATACATTAATTATTAAATGCCTTTCTTCAATCATACAATTTCCATACATTTAGAATACACTGTTTTATAAATTATGCTGCATAATGATTAACATATACAATAATTTCGTATAAAGCTTATTCGAATTTCTAATTGTTCCGATTTTAAATTTAATGGCACTTTCACGAGAAAGTGTGAATGTTGGTTTTAATTATACAGTGAACGAAAACAGGCTTAACCGATGTGTGTATGCGTACTGTTTGAATATTTGTTTACGGGCTGCAAAGCGCAAATATTTTTGTAGTACTTTTAATGACGCGGACAGAGCGGTTGGACGGACAGATTTAATCCGGGCGATTTTAATCCGACAAATACCGAACGCATAAAAATAATCTGGCATATAAAATGTTTGATGTTTGATATATGTATAGATTTTGATGTATTTATCAAACAAATATTAATAAAAATTTGTTAAATTATAATCGTATACGGAAAAAATGATTTGATGTAAATCTAAAAATTGAGCTACAGATTTGAAAATAATAATTTTGCTCGATTATCAAAATAATTACGTAGAAATCTCAAGCATGATGAAAATTGCTGTAAAAAGTTTTAGTATTTTCTATAGCAACCTTCTGCATAATTATTTTGATCGTCCAACAAAATTATTTTTAGATCTATATTTACAAGCTAAATTCTTAAATAATTTTTAAGGCAAAAAAACGATATTCCTTGTATATAATAGCGGATACTCTCAAGTTATCTTCAATAATATATGCAAATACTATTTACTTACAGTATAATGCGCCATTGCATTTGTAATATATGTATACATTCCTTTAATACATAAATTATGGAGCAGAGCGTGAAGAGAAGTGATTTATAGCTTTACACACAATTTCACTGTTCGTGCCCGAAACCTCTTATCATAGCGGCATGATATCAACGACGAGATGTGCACGTACTATCAATCAAGCCCTGTATTCAGACAAAAAAAAGAGGGGGAGAGGCATGTTGCATCTGCGTTCAGCGCAAGTCAATAAACCCCTTTTATCATCAATCAAAGCACGCTTGTACAGAATCTATCGGCCTCACTCAGTTATGCAGTTTGTGCGTTCGGCCGCGCTTCTAGGCTTTATCACAGCTCGGTGTCGTTGTTTCGATAAGCACGACTCGCGGCGAGATCGCGTTTTTTTTTGTCAGGAGGATGATCGCGAATTTAAGCGGCGCGTCACGCCGCGCCGCGCACGCGATCAAGTTTAGCGTTCTTTTTTAATTACAGCTTGTAATTCCGAATAAATGCCAATCATTGGGTTTACGGTCATTGGTCGCGTCGCCCGTGCCGTAGGCATTCGTTTACCGAATATTGTTACCGAAATCAGATTGCGCAGCGTGCGCGGCCGATATTGTTTTCGGTAACGCTCGGGCGTGCATAATCATATTCGCGGTGCCGCGGAAAACCGCCGCGCGCGCATGGAATACCCGTCAAATGAAATTGGCCTGACTAGGATACGCCAAAATCGATATTCCGGGAGAAAGGAGACTCGTTTGTCGTTCGTATGCACATATTATATTCGGTGTCGCGATTGTCTTCCGTAGGTATTTTCAAAATAGATGCCACCACCACACACAGAGATTATATACATATACACACTGAAAAAGATTCTAAGTCTTAATAAATATTTGTTTTAATAATTCTACAAATAAATATTTACTAAATGTAAACATATACTTATTTGATAAAAATATTAATTTCATTTAACTAATATTTTTTTTATTGAATAAATATTTATTTACTTAGTTTTATTCAAAGAAATATGTATTAAGATTTAATGTTAAGAAAAAATGTTTTCCCAGTATATTTTATGCATTAAAGATATATCACAATAATATTTGGCAATTTAATTATTAAAATTTGACGTACATTTGGAAACATATATCTGCTTTTATACTTACTTTTAATATCTTAGAGAATATCTTAGAGAAAACTTATAAATAACTACTTTTAAAAAAAAAACATTATTTTATTTAAACGATCCGTTTAATCCATATAACAAAATTTTATTATATACAAATCAATAATAATTTATATTATAATAACACCTTTATAAAAATATTTAAAAACCTTAATATTAACAAAATTATAAAGAATTTTCTTTATTAATAATTGTGAATTGATTTATAAATTTTCTTGGTAGTCTTTTACTTGTTTTAATCCTACGGATTTAAATATTCGTTCATTTATATAATAGGATTATAAAATTTAACTCTAATACTACAGTAATTTTATTTATTAATTAGTGTATTAATTAAATCAATAAACAAACGTATTATTATAATTAACAATATGAATATAATCAGCGAATTACAGTCATATTAACACTGCCGACTATTAAATAAGCTCTGCTTAAGACAATGTTATTATTTAATTAAATTACTTACAAAAAAAATTAATTATAATACAAAGTAGATTATTGTAAATATATTTAGATACGGCATGTATGTGTTTTTAAAATACCTATTTAAAGAAGGCATTCGTAATGTCGAGTGTGCACACAAAGAGAGCACAATTATATAATACTACAAGCTCACTAAGTACACAGTTTATAAATCACCTCATAAAAGTTAGAAAGGCGCGTTACTGGATCATTTTTGCAGACCGCGATTCCGCCAATAGTAATCGACGCGACTTGAATTTTTTATTTCGCGTTCGAATTCTCCCGACAACGCAGTTGCAATTGAGGACGAGAGAGAGAGAGAGAGAGAGAGAGAGAGAGAGATCACTCAGTAAGCGAGGAGCAGGAGGACACATTAATTAACTCGACGAGAACGGTGAATTGCAAAATAATTCAGCTTTTTATTATTACGCGGCACGAACTGAGAGTATAAAATCGTTTACCCTTTTCGATGATCACAATTGCAAAATGCCATCGAGTTAACGAAGTTTCGTTTGTTATTCGAAGCTGCGTGTTGCGTATATATTGCCGAATGAAAAAGTATCATGAATTAAAATTAAAGCTGCCCAACATAATTTATACCGGGATAATCGAAACAGTGCACATAATGTTAATTGAAATTGCGGGAAAAGTTAGTTTTTCCATCACTTACGTACATTTCGTGAAATATTTTTTTTGCACCAACGTTTTCATCTGACAATAACCAGAATGGTATACTAATAATTAAAATATGCGAAATAAAAATTTCGTTTCATGAAATCCTTTCTTGTCCAGTTTTTAAACGTTCGAGAAAGCGAACAAATATGTCCATTTGCAAGAGATATCACCAAACGTGAGCTTAATATAACGGAATAATAATAAATTTTATACAAATCTTTTCATGTGGCAATGCAAGAAATCCATAAAACTTTCTCATTTTATGTATTGTGAAGTGAAAGCTTTGAGTTTCTTGAGACAACTTTTTGAAGTAAACGTGTCAGAGAGGAGCTCCAAAGTTCTTTGGAGAACTAGAGAGAGCTCGAACAATTAAATCAAAATTCTAAAAATGGAATGTTAATTTCACAGGAGATTTCTACGCTTGGCATTTGTTGGTTCAGAGAATGCAACTTATTACAAAGCATCCAGGTATTTCGTAATTGATTATTATATGCTGTAAACATTCGCGCATCTCTCTTAGCGTTCCCTTATCTTTAGCGGCATGATTCAATATTCCAACTCGAAGCAGAATACGCTTCGAGGCGGATTGCCGTGCCCGTTTGCGGCACATTATAATTCCGTAAGCTGCTGCACCTGAACGAGCATCATTTTCGTTGATATCACTTTCTGCTCCGATGTGTTGTAGTCACCGACGCGGTGGCTTATACTACAAAGTCTGACGTGCGCCTCATTCCATAATTCATACCACGGTGGATGTCATGCAATGATAAAGTGATATTGTGTTGCAAATTTATATGACACTCGCCTGCCATTGGCTAACGCGTTTAGGTAATGAGATTCACTAAGAGAGGATATACAATTGACGCATGGGCGATGGTGATGTTCCTGTGATAAATATGGGTTTAGAAACAACTCTGACGATAAAGCCAGCTCTTCGCACGCGGCATTTTCTTTTTAATTAATGTCTTGTTTGTAAAATACCGACTATAAAATCAAACATTTTATGTAGAAACATGCATTATGCATGTAAAATACCTGCACTGATGATTTTGTTACTCTCTCATCCTTCTTCGATAATATTCGGTAATATTTAAAGTAATAAAATAAAATTTAAATCTATAATATACGTACATATGTATGTGTATATATACATAATTCTGACAAAACCGATTCATATATTCATATATGTAATAATAAGAATTACAAAATAATTAATTATGTGAAATTAATTGCGATTTAAAGTGTTAATGAACAAAAAACAAAATTCATCGTCATTCTTTTCTCCATATGCTCTGATAAATTTTTCTTTTTTCCTTCTATCCTTCCATTCTAACTCGCTACGCGAGTCGCAAAAGATGCAATATGCATAACGTAAAATCGCGCGATGTCTGCGTAATTTATGCCAAAATACATAGATACATTGTGCGAGCGCATGGCGTTGCCGGGTTATACGGAAAATAACAAATACAATAGGAGAACTCTTGCCTATTCATCACATCGCACGCGTCCTGGGAAGTATTTCGATTTCGAATTCAGTAATTATTACATTTATTAATGCCCATCCGCGTTCAATGTTAATATGTAGAATATGCGAAATAATTATTTTATTTATTCTGTTGACCCGATAAATATTAAACCGTTCTCTGACGCTCTCTATATTGTATATAATTACTAGTTAATGCTTATTATTAAACAATGCATTACTTGGAATTGCACACTTCTTTTTCTTGCAAGACATGCAACTTTCAAATCAATTAAATTCAAATTACATTATGTGATATTAGTTAGATATAGATATTAGTTATTATATTGAAATACTTGCAATATATATCTCTAATAAACTTTCTATCAATCTTTAACGTCATAGTAAAATAATTAGCCGAATGAATTTAACAGGAAACGCTAGATTTATTTTTCAGTAAATTTTACAGATATTTTTGTTGCCACTCAGTGATTACGTTTGAAATTACGTTCAAGATTAATTAAATCGTACTTGAATCTATCGCGACACTAGAACGTCAGATAATCCGATTTCAACTTAGTCGCTTCGGCTGCAGCGATTGGTCGAACGAGAACAAACGGTTCCTTTATTCTGGTCAGCGGAATTTTGGTATATCTATCGTATATCGATTGTACGAAACTCGACCGTGCGCAGGTCAGTTCACGTAAGTTCTGCTTTCCCTAATTGTACTTGTTGCACTTCACCAGGTCAGATGCACACGACTCTGGCTTTGGCGTCTTGCCAAACCTTTGACAAATGACGCCATAATACGGCATACGTCATCCCTTTCTAATTCCATGTGGAATACACCAGAATAACCTACTGTTTTCGCACATACACGTCAATCTCTTTTTGTCATAAGACTTTTATTAAAAGTTTTTCGATCCTCTAAAAGAAATCTCTACTTTTGTGTTTATTTGCAAAACATATGTAAATTTTGATAAGCGAAGCAAAACCTGAATACTAATAGAAATAATTTATCTCGCTTTTGTATAATTTTATAAAATTTTATAAAAATTTGATTTTTAATTTTATTGATTCAATTTATGACACGTCATTATTAATATACGTAGATTATTCAAATAGCAAATCGAATACTAGTTATAAACTATTCATATCTAAAATATATATCATGCAGTAATGTATGAATAAGTAATGCTTTTAATTAAAGACTAATTTAACGGTTGTGTGACCTATTGATCTCTAGCAGTGACAATGGGAATTAGAAAGAGGTTACGGAGTTTATGTATGAGTATTCGTGCATTGGCGATTAAGTATCATTAAACCAGACTCAAAGCTCAATAATTAACGATTATTATACAGAAATGCAAGCTACCCCTAATAGCGGTTACACGCTAATAAAAGAGCTTCATGCTTGTAATTCATCATCCATTATATATGCATTGTGTGTTCTTCTTATCAAGTACAATACATGTCGGATATTTTTCGCGCGGGAATTAATAATGAAATGAAATTCCACATAAATTTAAGTAACAAGATTATGATGATCATGATATTTAATAAAATATTTAATAAAAGAACAACGTTTGTCTTTATAGAAAGAAAATCGTTCTTCAGATTTCTGAGATTTGATTAGTTTATGCGTGAGGGTTTATGCACAATTAAGTACCATTAAATCATATCAAAGCTCAATAATTAACGATCATTATACGGAAATGCAAGCTAATAGTGTGCAAGCTAATAGTTATACGCTAATAGGAGAGCGTTGTTCACCCTTGTAATTCATCATCCATTGTATATTCATGACGTTATGCAGTGTTCTTCTTAATAAGTATACAAGCCAGATATTTTTCGCGGGAATTAATATTAAATGAAATTTCAGATAAAATAAGATTATTGTGTCTGTTACACATTTAATAAAAGAGCGACATTTTCCTTAAAATCTTCCGATAATTTTCAAGATTTTATTAGTGGCTCGATACGTCTTCTTTTAAATTAAATCGATGCCACGAGCAAATTGTTGTGCATTTGCGAAGTGAATAATACTAGAGATTCAAGTTGACAGTTGATTCGCATACATATATGCAACCTCACGTTGCGAACGCATATTCAGAGAATGGAATAGATCTTGTTTGCCTGCGTGTCAACGATACCTATTATTGTCGATCCTTATTTGCATGGTCAATAACGTGAGGAAATCTGCTGCCGCCCCTTTCCGCCCAGGAATTGCAGAGAGGATTTGTGTGCTATATTCGATGCCAAGGGGACCATCGTCGCATCGTACTAGGGGGCTTTTCAGGGGCGCACCGATAAATCAGGAGCTCACAACTGTGAATCGCTGTCCCAGTTCGCAATAGCGCACGAATCTGCCTTGAGAGAGAAAGAGAGAGACAGAGAGAGAGAGAGAGAGAGAGAGAGAGAGAGAGAGAGATACATCGATAACTAAATTTCGTGGCACG
>NW_012130080.1:3895290-3899120 GCF_000143395.1 Atta cephalotes | reverse complement strand
AAAGGAAGGACGTAAATAATAGATATATACACATATATATATATATATATATATATATATATATCGTAAATATAATATTATTAATCGATGTTAACATTATTAACTAATAATGGTATCTACGATATTAATTTAATCTTTAAAACAAACTAAGATGGAAAATAGTTGTATTATACAAAATTTCTATCACTTTAGATTGTACAAAGAATGTAATTAATTTACAATTAGAATCTTCAATTAATCTTCGACATGCGCAGCAACGAATTTTATGTCAGGTGTATACCTAACGGTTTAATTATGAATTTCAATCGAGCGAGAGAAGGTAATTACGATGAGACAAAAAGTAGCCTGTATTCAAGCTTAACACCTGGATAATTATAATACACCAGTCCAATCGATATGGTAATTATAACGCGAACAAACAGGAAGATATCAGTTAAACAGACTGTATTAGATTAATATACAAAAATTATCACATTATTATCAATAGCCACAAATTTTGAGATTTTGAAAATAAATACAATATATTATACACATAATGGATTCATATAGCTTCAAACTGTTAAATGTATGTATAATTATTCAATTTATATAAAATTTTACATAACGTACGTTTTTTCTCTCTTTAAATGTCTGTTTATAATTAAAATATTATTTTCTTTTCCGTTTCCTACAATTATATATTTTTTAACAATTTTTGTAAACGATGACATTCTAAAAGAATGTTTGCATGAAACATAATAGAATTTGAACACTTGGCATTTCACCTAATTCAATTGTAAAAGCAAATTTTGTTTGCAAATTCAACTCTTATGTCGAAGAAGAAACCTATATGTATGCGCTTCAAATTAGTTCTGTTACCTTTCATTATCTCACCGAAAAATTTTGTGTAATGTAAAATTAGTGAAACTCATTTCACTAATACTATGCTATAATATACAATTTTAGAAAATTGTTTGAAAGAAACGATTTTCTTCAAATTTCAACTTCCACCATAATTATATCGCTTATTATTAGCATGATAATTGCAACATATTAAATTTTCAATAAACAAAAATTTGATACTAAATTTTTATGAAATTCGAGAGAACCTATTTTACAGTATTTTACAGTATTTTACAGTATTTTACAGTAAAATATTTTCCAGAAATTTTTTTTCATAGAATTTAAGATTTACGGAATCATCTCTTCTTTTGAGTGATTTGGCTGTGTCATATTGCAAAATTAAGCTTGAAATTGAAAATCAGGAAAATAATTGTAACTCTAATTGTAATAGATTATAACGCACAGCTAATAACATAAAATATGAAAAATCGTAAAATTATTAATCAATCAATGATTTGATTAAATTCAAAGCGAAGGAAAATGTTCGTTTCTATCTGCGACATTTCTTCGCGTTGCATGAGCTATCCATGCAACTGGCAGAATGTTGCAATCACGCACAAGGGACAAGAGGAACATATCGGGCGAGCCGGAACTGTTGCTAATCGCCGCCGAAATCTCGAATTAATGGCACGAAAGCTGCGCGCGGAATTTGGGATTGGTGGTGCACAATGCCTAACCCAGCAAAAACGTTCACCGTCTCGTTCACCGTTCGTATACACATCGAAACGATAAATGTTACTGCGCTCTGTTGCATACGTATGCCTCGATACGTTTTATGCAAATATCGCAGCTGCGCTGCTATATAAAGTTATCGGTAAATTCACGCATGTCATTACGCGAATCACAACGGTATCGAAAGTTCACGACAGTCATCATTAAATTTTATTGGATGTGCATCTTAAAAATGAAAATTTAATAGGCACGTGTTAATACTTGTTAAAATATAAATATTGGCTTTTGCTTGAGGAAACTCTCGTTAACTATTGTTAGATATTTATATGAAATCACCAGCATTAATAAAAAAAACTCAAGTTATATTTTATAAATTAACGAAAATTCTATTAAATAATAACAATAAGGATTGATTTACATTCAATCTTGTTGTTATTATTTAATAGAAAAACTTTAAGATGTAAAATAATATATTAGATATTATTAATAATTTTATTACACACAAAATAATTACTTAATTGCACGTAAAAATTTGATATTTTCCAAAGTTGATGCGCCGAATTATATATTAAAAAAAGAAAAAATAAAATATACACGCAGAAAGAAAGGCATCAGTAATATTGCAAAATAGCACATAAAATAAGTAAAGATATTCATATAATAAATTTAAAATTTATGTGAATCATAAAATAAAACTGTGAGACTCTATTAATCGAGCTGCAACGAGATAAATTTTTTATTATAATGGAAAAAGATAATGTAGAATTTTGTAGAAAAAAAGAAAATAAAAATAATAAAATGTGAAAATAAAAAAGAGAATAAAATGCTAAATAATCTACTAATGTGAATATAATGATGCAAAAAAGAAGTATAAGTTCAGATAGTACAGAGAGTTCAAAAAGAATTCAGTCGTATGTCATCAATTCTGAGTTCAGTTTTAAGTGCAAAAAGAATTCTTTCCGAAGCTTTACAAAAAAAGAATTGCATTTGCATCTGAAAATGAACTCAGAATTGATGACATACAACTACATTCTTTTTGAACTCTCTATGCTATCTGTAAGACGTGGTTTCGATACTAACATTTTTTTTATTTTCTTACTTTTAAAAATTATAACTCTTACAATTAATGAAATATTCCGTACAACTGAAAGATAATCTTTTACGAGTTAGGTCTAAAAGTTTCTTATTTTTCATTTTCCGAGAAATTCGATAGAGAAACCGGAGCGCCATCCTCGTCTATTGATCAGTCATTAACTCCGCTCAACATGGCGGCGGGGGTGGTATTCGCGCTTAGCCTGATTCTTGTTGTTGGACATCTCCAGGAAGGACCAGGATCCCTCGCAAAGACCTTCATTTTCCCAGAATATCCGTATAAGGAGACCACTAAGAATGTAAGTTATCCATATAGTTCATCAAAGTTCTCCCTGTGAACGATACATGGTGAACGCTACAAGGAGGTTATGAGGAGCAACCCTCATTTAGGACAATTTTACGATATTATAGCATTAACGATAAGCCGGCTACATCAATTTTCGAATTAAACAGTTAAGAACAGTTCTCGAATTCATCTTTATACATAGATTATTAATTAGCTATAAAAATATCTTCGATCTAGCCAGTATGTATATATATCTATGTAAAAAATAAATTATATTGGGAGAATTCGAAATAATATGAAGAACTATTATATCT
The DNA here is from genome assembly GCF_000143395.1 of Atta cephalotes. Taxonomy (NCBI): domain Eukaryota; kingdom Metazoa; phylum Arthropoda; class Insecta; order Hymenoptera; family Formicidae; genus Atta; species Atta cephalotes. Next base: position 3,895,874 of record NW_012130080.1, on the reverse strand, counting down.
TTATCTGTAAAGAAAAAATTTAATTTAAATTTTAAAGTATGATGAGAGAAACATTCGGTAACATTTACGACCAAGAAAATAAAATTGGAACAAGATAGCAATTCAGTGGAGGAACCAAACAATCGATCTGACATTAACTCGAGAGAGATTTGGCTAAAGATCAAAATATACTTGAAAGTAGCTATATACGAATATGCATTTAGATAACACAATTTAGATAACACAATTTCGTGATATAACACAGAAATCGAAAAATCTTCTTTCGAACGGAGAATAAATTACAAAAATTACATTTGGATCTTTGTAAAAACATCAGAAAAAATACAAGAACAATTTTATGAAAAATCTAAAAATTTACAAGAAATAATTTTGCTGAACTATCAAAATAATTATAGGAAATTCAAATATGAACAATGCTACAAAAAATTTTGACAACCAAATTTTGAATACATATAATTATTTTAATTTTACATTATTATTTTGATAGTCTAACAAAATTATTTTCTGTAAATTTTTAATTTTTAAAACATTTTTTGTAATGTAAAAAACATGTATTTAAAAAAATTCTTATCTCTCTCTCTCTC
>NW_012130080.1:3893516-3895237 GCF_000143395.1 Atta cephalotes | reverse complement strand
AGAGAGAGAGAGAGATACATCGATCAAAATTTCGTGGCACGCAATTCCGTTAACAGCGGAATGCAATTCTCGCGGCTTTCATTTCCTCCTTCGTATGACGGGCCGCGCGAAATGCGATATCGCGGTCAAGAGCCTTGGTAAATTGAGTTTGAATTAACAATTATAGCTACCAAGTACGAGTACTATTATATACATTGTGGCAGATAGAACGTTTCTTCCAAGATATCTAATGACAGATACGTTTGTCTATATGCGATATAATTTTTTCCAATTTAACAGAGACAGAAAGAAAAAAAGAATTTATATATGTGTATGAATTTAATTTGTAATAAAACAATATATTTTTTTTTGTACATTGTATATTATATTTACATTATATTATTAGACTATCGTTTATTTTAAAGCTCTGATGTAAGAAAAAAAATGTGAATATATAATATTTTTTAATAATAATTGTTTTTTCTTTATTAAAAGAATTGTCTTTGTACAATTGTTATTTGTACAAGAATAAGAAATTGTTAATTACAATCATAATACAAATACGAATTCTGTTGTAATTCAAATAACTCTCTCTTAATTATTACAATTAGATTAGCCGCTTTGTCATTTGGTATTTAATTACACTACAATTAAATCAACTTCTGTTAAAGTCTACCATTAAAATTATCTTGATTTCTTCTGTTAAGCTTGTATTTTAAAGCAACATTGACATTAAAATGAGGGCATGCGATTTATTATATTTTGAATTTATTTATAGTAAACTCCAAATTATTAGAAAAAAATAGCATACTTAAAAATAGATTTATAAATAAATTAAACAAATTATAGCTTTATAATTAGATAAAAGATTTGTATAACATTATATGAAAAAATATTTATAAAAATATTAGTATTTATTTTACAAATTTAAATTTACAAATTTATATTTAAAATTTATATGTTAAATTTGTTATTGATTGACAAAAAAGTAAAACATTACACTTTCCTCGTTTATATTAAAGTCTAACTTTACAATAAATTTAAATTTAACAAGTTTCGAGAAACATAATATTGATGAGCTATGTACTACAGTTTATACGTGTCAACACTTATCATACTGTACGGGTTGCAAGTCATCGTAAACAGATCATAGAGCGCATATAAGGTTTCTCATTTCATTTAAAAAAGAATTGCTAGTAAGAATTGCTGATCGATAGCTTTTAGAGCTACTTCCTTCTATTTTAAGCCATGGTATTCAGATATTAACTGTAAAATTTACTATTTAAGTCTAACATATTTAATATTTGTATCTTAAGATTACATCGATATGTGGCGTATTGCAGTATCATATATTCATAGAGATATATAACAAAGGATTCTCGTATAATCGTTCTCCGTATTTCATTGTTTCTTATCGTGACGTTCTAACTATGAAATACGTCACCCGGGAGAATCGCTCTTGCTCATCGTTCTCTCTCTTCGAGAACTATATAGGTATACAAGGACGTTAATTACGTTTGTACCAACAAGATATAATTCACTGTGCAGAGACAAAATTTCATCATTCCGTTTAAACAGAGAAATTCTCATTATATTACTATACGATCTCTAAAGTACTTATTAATGATTCAAACATAAAAAAGCAATTTTTTATTTCTACATTACAAAAGGAGGCGTAAAATAATGATATATACACATATATATATATATATATATATATATATATATATAATATATATATA
>NW_012130080.1:3882514-3890579 GCF_000143395.1 Atta cephalotes | reverse complement strand
CAATGTATTTAAAAATTACTTATCTCTCTCTCTCTCTCTCTCTCTCTCTCTCTCTTTCTTCTTCTCTTCTCTTTTCTTTTCATTTTACAGGCAATCTATTGTTAGCATCTTAAATGCATACCAGAAATGTACCTCTCACAATCATTTCTTCTAGGAAGAAAAATAAAATAACGTTACATATGTATTCTATATTAAGCTCTGTCGGCATATATTCTCTTTCAAAAATATTTCGCTGTAATACTTTTATTTGCGCGGAGAGAGATAGACGCGGAATTATTCGCGGAGGAAATTAAAGACGTATATATTTGCCATGCTGATAGTCGCATTGGCTCTAATTGAGGTTAATCTTTCGACAGACACAAATCAATTGTTGCATTCCGCTTTATCCCGCCACAGCGCAGAATGCAAAGCATTATTTTATTAACATCACATAACAGAAAATTTTTCTCGCATACAAAAATAAACATTAATATTCACGTTCTCGAATTTAACCGCAAAATCCATTTACACGTTTTTATCAAAATAATCAAAACATACAATTAATTTCAGCGAAATATGCAAGAGACAATTTGAAAGAGATTGGTTTTCAGTTTATTGTTATTAAAATCATTTAAATTTTTTTTAACGATGAAGAAGTAAAATGTAATGGTGTTGTTTTCAACAATCGATTCTGCTATAGGAGCTTCTCTTCAGACAATTTGAGCAGGCTTGCGAGGAGAGCGGTGCTTGCAAGATGCTATCGCAACATAGAAGCGACAGCGTCGCCAAAACACGATGTATCCGGGAATGCGTATCGCCATCCTGTTACAAGGAGATCTATTTATTTGATCAGGTACTAGTATATGTGGAATACCAATTCCGTTAATTGCGTTTGGTACCATGTCGCTTTACGTGCTACACATCTAGTACGTATCCGGTATACAATTTCACTCATGTGGACTGCACAGTAATGAACGATAAATATATTTCAGTTAGAGGAGGGCGAGATTGACGTGAGATTAAATTCCTTCAAAGGTTGCTTCATGCAGCGAAACGGTCGACCACGGAAATAAGGAAGAATGCCCACAGAAAGAAACGCAAGAAGATTTCTAATCGCGAGAATGAACGATTAACGGATGACCCTTTGGGAAATACTGCAATTGTGCAACAGGGAACACGCGCTGCGATAATAGTTCAACAGAAACGCTTCTTGCTTAGACTTCGCTAGTCTGCAAGGATTAAATTGATGATGTAATACAACTACTGCATGATATGCATGATGGAAAAGCACAAAAATAAAACGGAAACAGAAACGCATATCATGCACAAAGATAAGTTAAACAATGCATATCGTGCAGTCTTATGAAAATGAAGCGAATTCTCCAAGGAATTAAATCCGAGAACAATCTTTTTCTACTTTTTGTACACATATTAACTACGACATTATTGCAATGCTGATGATAATGCTGCACGAAGTAAACGAATAAAACTGTTGGCTGCACCAGTGATTTCAATCACCTTATCGCTTTTATACTGCTATATTTAAAAAGAAACATTTCGCAAATAATATAAGTAATTCAGTATACGATAGCATTCATGTTACTCGAATAACGTAATTTCATTGTACAGCGAATGAAGGGTGGCACTTAAAACTATTGTACACACATTTTATCTCTGAAGGAAAAACAACTTGAAACATGACCAAATTTTTATATAAATTATTTAATAGAATAGTATCTTGAAGATAAAACATGTTTTACAACTTCTTCCTTAATATAATAAACTATACTTATACTGTGATATAATGTAACATAACTTACAAAATTGTTATTGTTCACTCAAATTGTTATAGTTAAAATAAAAATATAGAAATATGAGACAATGTATGTCTCAATTAATTTTGCAAAACAATTTAATTTGCATTAATTTGCTCCACAATTTTCACAATAATATTTACCGCTCGTTACAAAGCCGATAAACTTCTGTTATTAACGATTATTTTTCTTTAAAATAATCTACTTGAATAGAAAGTGTTTTATGTAGCGATTTTATAAAACATAATTAAAACTTGTTTATGAATTTAATCTTAAACGATGATCAATCAATTCACTTTTGTTGCTATAATAGTTTTCTTATATATATGTATCATACATTTTATTGTTAAAAAAGAATAAAATACGATTAAATTTAAGTACACTCTTTTATTTAAAGAATTATTATTTTTAACTACATTAAATGTATACTAGAGAAAGATATTTTTATATTATTAAATAAAATTAAGAAGATAGAATCACAAAGAAATTGGATAGTTATTTACGAATAAAAACAATTCGCGCTTATTACAATTGTTATTTCGAAATGAATAACAAACTTAAGAATCGACGATTAGCTGAGTTTCGGGTAAAAGTACCTTCTCTCCGGGTTTGAAGGCAGGCATTCCAAGATAAGGACAACTGGCACATCTGAATGCATCTCCAAGGTAACACTATATATAAACAAATTCATAAAAAATTTTTAATCAAAATTTATATAATTAAAATTTATATAATCGTTCCATTAAATATGACATATCCATGATTTTCAAAAAAAACAGTAATATAAATATAAAACGTACATTTCCACAAGAAGATTTAACAGTGTATTCCGATGCAGCTTTACCACTTAATTCTTCCGCAAGTCCGCATGAACAGTCTTTACATGCTTTCTTTTTACCCGTTGTCGCACAAACTGAAAGCATTACATGTGTCTAGTTTATACAAGTTTGTGAATCCTCTTTATTGTATTTTATTTTTAACATTACAGTAATCTCACCTCTTAAGGATGCTGCATCTGGCTTTACAAGATCTGACTCATCTAAAAGTTCATCTTCATCTATTAAATCTTCGTCTACGGGATCATCCAATTTCCATACATTAGTTTGCTTTTTTGCAAATGAAATAGGAATACTGGAACCCACCTAAATTATCACAAAAAGCTATATACAATCTCTATTATCTTTATTATGTATAAATAAGAAAAAAAATTACTTTACCTCAAACAATGGTTTATTCGCAGATACTTTGCAAACGTTTTCTATATCGTTATATACTTTTAACAAAAAATGTAAGCTCTCTGGATCTGTTTCTAATTTCTTCTGTTTTGTATCTTTTATTATGAAGCCAGATAATTTTAATCTAGATATTCTTTCAGTATACGTAAGTTCTGTATCCGACTTTCTATCTGCTGATAATCGTTCATAAATGACAAGCAAACCATCAGGTTTCAAAATTCTCAATGCTTCTGTTAAGAAATTCTCATCCGTGCATGGTTGTTTAAAAATGGCAATAACTACATCAAAGGTAGATGCATCGTGACTTTCTAAAATCATACAAAATAAATTAGTGCTCTTTTCATTATAACCTACAACATTATTCTCCAAATTTTCTAATTTATCCTTATTGTTAAAGGTAAATATTAAAGGATAAAATGAGTGCTTTTCATTTGGAGGATATAAGTAGACACAAGCATCATTTATCTTTTTCGACATTCACAGTGAATAACAATTTAAGGACATCCCTCGAAGAACTGTGTTGTATGGAAATATATAAAGACTTTTACAAATAATATATTCTTCAATGCAAAAACCTCAGCAAATCAAACAAAAGGTGTACTCACCCTTCTTTATATCTGACAAGCTCGTAGTTTGCAATTTACCGGAATCTCCGATATGTTTCTTGATCGTAGCAATAAAATATGCCGTGTCATTCGAAGGCACATCGTTTCCTGACACGACAAAAACCTTGTTTCCCTCTTTGATGAAAGATGTCATGTCGCGATAGCGATTATTGTTAATAAATAATAATCTTCAAAAAACTTTTTGCGAAAAATTCTGTATCTTGTACCAAATATAATGTAAATAAAATTAAGAATTTGAAACGAGGCTTCCGTATCCTTACGAATGTAGCCTTTTAAGTCTGCGTCTGTTTTTGAAGAGGTTATCTTCTTCTTATTATTATTATTATTATTATGCTTCCTTGGTTTTCCGACTCAGGAATGAAAAAGGTTACAATATGCGTTGAATTTGAATCCTAGATCCTGTGATAACCTCCGCAAAGGGTTATAGATCTCATAACAGTCACAACACAAGAGGTTATCTTCATTTCCTTTCAACGATCGTCTGTTTCAACAAATCGACACGCGCACGCGTGTATCGCCCAAGGCTGCTTCAGCAAAAAAAACTTCGCCTGCAATATGTCGTAAGATTTCTTAATATGGTCGATTCATATATTTAGATCCAATGAGAAACTAAAGGCAAGACTAATTACGCTAAAGAATTTTGCAACAATTGCAAGACTTTTTCTTAAACTTAAATACCATTTAAACGCAATTATAGTTCGTTACTCTTTGCACCTTTTATGCTTAAGTTTTCTATTTTTTTCTTCATATTTTTATATATTATTTTGTGAATGCAAGAAGTCACTAAGAAATGCAAATATAAAGGAGTTATATTAGCCGAACAACTTTTTGATGAGAGACAAAATTAAACTAAACAATTTCTTCTTAAACTATAAATACTTATGTATTTTAAAATACAAAAGTGAAGATAGCTGAGTATTCTTCAATTTGTGCCATTTAGTGCATTAAATCATTTTATATAAATATTATTATGTACTTCGAATCATTATTTTTTTTATGTTATCATTTCGTCTTTTTCTTCGTGTTTTTCTCTGTACAATTTATTCATATAAAATATATGTACATATAAATAAGTAATTGGTTAAATCATATTTCATATTATACAGTATAACCGAATAAAATATGTTTATATTACAGTATCACCAAACTTATATAAATACAGGTTGTGCTAAAATGCCCGTCTTGAATATTTCACTAGTTTCTTATTTTGGAAAAGATAAGAAAAGATAAGAAAAGGATAGGAAAATCATTTTCTGAAACTGTTTCAGATATAAGTTCTAAAAAATTGAAAATATGACGAGCGAGAAAAAAATTTCATATAATATTATAAAAAAAAATTGCCATGTTTCTCTTCTGAAATTATAAAAATTTATATTCGAAACATCTTTTTCTAAAATTAATATTTAAAATAAATATTTAAAAAAATAATTAAAATATTGAAGATGAACATTAAATAACTTTACGTCAATTTGTTTGGGATGTTTACATAGAATCAATCAGCATAATTGCGACAGAATAAACAATATTTTCTATTAACAAGATTTATATATTTATAAAAAAAACATTAAAAAATAAGATATTCGCTTAGAAAGTAGGGAGATCTCAGATTCGATTCCTGATAATATTTGCATAATAAGTTCTTTATAGAATTTGAAATATGTAGTAGCATTAATCGACGATCAAACATTAATTTTTTAATAAAGATTATTATTTCATTAAATGATTACGTTGTACGGCTGACAATACGCGACGCACAATCTGACTGAAATAAATGTATTTAGGAATTTATATAATTATTCTAATATCTAGCTTTGACCGTATTTGGCGTATTTGGATCTTTAGATACTTATGTAATATATCAATCGTATTGTTATTCTCTTATCGATTAAAAAATAACCATTAATTTAATCACACTTAAACATTGGAGGTATTTTACTCAGTCGCAATCATTTTAATTGTTTCTATATTCGTATATTCTATATCGCGCCGTATACTTCTCATTATACATATGTATCTAATATCTTCAACAACTCACAGGCATTTATAACATCTCGTTGCAGAAATGCAAAATTGTATACACATAAAATGTACAAAATATCTTCTCTGGCAGTCGTAGTCATGTTGTACTGTGGAATTTGTTACAAAATATAGGACTCAAATTCGCGAATAATTCAAATTCTCATATTGTCTATGAAATAAGCGATGCGTGATTTAAAAATCGCAATACAAAACTTAATATCAAAAAATTATTATACCTGGCAGAATTAAACCGTATGAAGTTGTAAGAGAGCCGAATTTTGTTAGAAAAATGTACAGACAAATACAAAATGATGCCGATACTACCGCCGCGATTAATACTAATATAGCTTATCCTAAAATTAACATTATCCATCACATGTTACATATTCATTTTGTAGAATATTTCTTCTTCTCGTCACTCTCGAAGCCAGAGTCTAGATCATCGCTCTGACACTTTTTCAATGTACAACCCTTGGAGATTTGCCTGAAACTTTCTCGCTCTACCAACAACTTTTTGATACTATCTATTAAATGTTCAAAAAAATTCGGGTAGCCGTCATATCCAGGAAACACATTAACATCTATTATGGCATACTTCCCAGTATGATTTTCAATTACAACATCTATTCCAACTAGAATAAGACCAAATATCTCTCGAATATTCTTAACGATTGTTTCAAATATTTGGTAATTTGGTTTCACAGTTAAAGGAATGTCTTCTTCGGACAATATAGACCATTTAGATCTACTACAGCTTTTCGATATATCGTGCGAGTTGAAGAATATTGTATTCAACGAATTACAGTCTTCTTCATAAAAATTTTTAAAGCTAGGACGCTCGACCACGTGAAAACGATCGCCCACAACAAATAATTTATATAAAATAGCGTTATGATTAATGAAATCCTGAGCGACACAAGGTAGTTGACAGTCTTTCAAGTCCCTTTCATTAAAGATAATCATCATCTGAAATTAAAGAGTAAAAAATAATTTTTATATCAAACTCGTGATTTTCTTGCTTCAGACATTTTCACATCTCATACCTACCTTGTGCGCATCGCTTGAGCCATATGCAAGAAGCGGCTTGCAAACAAATGGATATTTAATACCACGCTTTTTTAATGTTGATGCTATTTCATGGATATTTCTATTCTTGATTTCTACAAAGTTAGGAGTAAATATATCTGAAAAAAATAAAGCAATGTCAAACATATAATAATTCAGTTCTTTGTAGTTATATTTATAAATACATAATATATTTATAAATATAAATTATAAATACATACCTTTAAACCGAATGCCTTCTTGTATAAATTCGTAAGATTTACATCGATTACTTAAATTCCTAATATTATCCAGAGGATCGATAATGATCAGATCTGGATGTTTGGCAATGTACTCCTGAAGTCGCGAAACAATATCTTCAGCCTATAAAAGATACATTATAGATTCATTGACAATCCAAGCAGAATAAATATTGTTTTAAACGTCTTCATACATTTTTATCACCACTCTCTGCGTGTGACTGCATATCTGTCAGCTTGTGTAAGAAAACATGTAATGGTCCCTGAGTCTCGAAACTTAAATTCACATCGATCTGAAATACAGATTGAAAATTTTAAAATATTACAAATATTGCACTTGCAAAAATAATGCTGATAAAAATGGAATAGGAGAAACCTGACATATATATTAAAAATCTTACATAGATGAGTGATCCGCAGATCATTTTGACCTAACAAACTCACGGATCCGAATTAAAAATACTGTGGATACTCATATACATCTATACGTCACATATATGTACATTTGTAAATAATAAATCATTGCAATAAAATGCAGCGAATAACAAAAATTTGAAAAAGTTAAGACGTTTGATTTTGCATGTTATTGAAAATCTAATTGACCTTTGACCCTCTTATTTGACTTCATACTTTGTTATGATGGAGCAAAGATCCTTGGGTATCTATTGCGAAAAACAAAATTTGAAAAAATTAAGCTGTTTCTGATAAACTTTGTAAATAGACGGACAAACATTGTGAAATTATGAAGTAATTTGCTATGCTACACTACTTAAAAATTAGAATAAGAAACGTTGAGACTGTGTGTGCCACATAATTTTATTCCATCTGTGCTAAAATTAAATGTTTTTCTAGAAAAAAAATTATTGCACCTTACAATCACAATAAAAAAGATAAAAATTCTTTTTAGCTGAACTTCTTGCATCATTCATTTTTTCTTTTTTTTTCTCTACGTAGATAGAAAAAAGAAAAAAGATGAGCATAAGAAGCTGAAAAAACAGGAAATATATATATATATATATATATATATATATATATATATACTACTACTACTTTCTTTTTAATTTAAATTAAAGTAAAATTAACTTTTA
>NW_012130080.1:3870499-3882064 GCF_000143395.1 Atta cephalotes | reverse complement strand
ACGTACAGAAAACGAGATATATATATATATATATATATATATATATATATATATATATATACACATCCTTTTTTTTGAAATTAAGAAAATTACTTTAATTGCTGTATATCAGTGATAATTACTGCATTGTTACTTAATAATCTGAGCTAAAGAAAACATATGTATTGTCGAAACGTATTAAAATCTTTTTAATGTCAATATTTTAATATCAATACATATAATTTTTTATGATCTACAATTTTTATGATCCAAGAATAATATTATAATAAATTAACATTTAATTTTTTTTAAATTTTGACTGCTTGTTTCCTTGACCTTATTTAAAACTTTCATATTTGTTGTACATGAGCTTGATTACTAACTTATTATAAGAAAATTATTTTTACATATAAAAATTGTATTATCATCACTTATTTTTTATAACATTTTTCAAAGTACAGGAAATGCTTCGCGTCTCAAACATTTTCTAGAAATGTTTCTGCCCATCAATATCGCATGTCAAAGGTGGGTATTCGCTCACCATTTTCAACCGAAATCCTTCTGACTCGCATATGTTCTCGAAATCGGTCCAATTGAATTTCTGCCGTTTTCTCTCGGGCACCCAGTAACCGATGACACACTTGTCGTACATTCTTCCTTCCTCGCTCGTGCTGGCCATGCCGCGCTGACACCGATCACCGATCACGTGCGGATCGGCGTTCGATCGACAGCACTCGTCCCTCGTGTTTGTACGTCCCTGGAATGAGACGGTCGGCAGCTTTCATCCTCACGGCACCGTTCCAACGATTCTCCGCGAGGTCTGGCTCATACTTGGGCAGCGTGGCGGTAAAACGAGGTTAGGTTCTATCGTCGTTGAGACTCGTCGTATTTCGATGATTATCCCTTGATAGCCGCCGTCGAGAAAACACTTCTTCGCCAAAGAATCGAAATCTCCTTTTGATTGCTCGATCGTCTTCTCTGCTCGTCGCACGTCGCTCGTCGTCGACGTCGCCAATCCTATTGTTTACTTTTCGCACACTGCACAGCACACGCTGCACATGCCGCCGGAAGTGTACCTCTTATCGGACGTGCGTGATCGCCAAATAAACACGCGCTACTCCGATCGGTTTTCGACTTTCGAATGTAGTCAGTATCATCGGTTTTACGATCGCGATATTTGAGAAATGTAGAAGGATTCACTTGTTACTCGAATGTTCTCTAGGTCGTTCAAGTACGTTGGCTTTCTTGCGCTGCGAAGCTTACGTGATCGTTACGAGAACGCTACAATTTTTCTACGGTGTTATCGTGAAAAATTTAAGTGTAAAATGCGATAAATGCAGGGTTAATCCGGTTAATACAGATAACATTTGATTTTATCTGCAAATACATTTTTTTAATATTTTATATATATAATATTTAATATGACTGTTACACTTCTTGTTCTTATTAATAACTTTAAAAAAAATTTCCTAGTAATTTTAAAAATTACAACTGTATACTGTTTTTTTCTCTATTTATTTTTATAATTAACCCTCCGTCGAAATACGAAATTTTTACTCTTCGTCTGCAATCTGGGTCTTCAAACTTCAGTGCAGATTTTTATATTGTTCCGGATTATGTAAAACTCTGAAAAAATTCTTACAGACTTATGAAAACTTTAACTAAAAATTTTTAATATCGTAGAAATTTTGGATTATATTTTACTTATTTTTTAATGTGATTTATATTTGTTTATATTTATTCAGAATTTTTACAATTATTAAAAATTGACTATATTTTTAAGGTTCAACTACCGACGAAGAATTAAAATATGTCTACTTCCATATGTAACTTCAATTAGGTCTTTTTGATAAAAGTCACACGATGAAAGAATATTTATACGCAGAATAGCAATATTGTAGCAATTTTAACAATATTACAGAAATATATATTACAAGTCATGCGACATAAAATTTTCTAACAATATTGCAAGAACGTTGCAGTAGTCGCAATCTTTAAAATATCCTGTATCAATCGATACCACAGCTCGTTATCGCAACATAAATAAAAATCGTTGAAAAGAATGTCATCTATGATAAGTGTCATGTATCGCGGAGAATCTGTGTGACGTTCTAAATACGTTCAGAGCTTCCCAGGAGAGACTGCAAGAGAAATGAGAGTTTATAGAACATTATATAGACCTGTACACAATCAATAATACTGTTTAGTTTATTATTATTGAATCAGTAACACTGATAGTACGCATCAATATTTTTACCTTACATGATCGATATTATTGATAATTTCAGGTATTTGTTGGGAAATTTTTCAAAAAAGTGGAAACATTTATATATTGACTAATAATATATATTATATATTATTATATAATATATATTATATATTATTATATAATATATATTATATATTATTATGTAATATATATTATATATTACAAACAATTATATATTGACTAATAATATAATAATATTGGTAAAAAAATACTCTTAGAAACATGATCAAATATTTTCAAAATTTTCATTTCACAGTCCTTAAACATGTTACCCTTTTTGAGTGACGATTTTGATAATTTAATTAATTTTGAAATTATAACAAACCCTGAATAATTCATCAAAAATGATATAATTCAAAATCTCACGAATAGTTTATGTTTACCTTGATCAATTAAAATGACTAATTTAAAATAAAATCTTCTTCAAACAACTCCGATTCATAAAAACTGTCTTAATTCCAAATGTTCTCTATAAAAAAAAATCTCCCTTTTTTTTATTTATAAAAACGACATAACTCCTGTGTTGCATTTGTAGAAATGTATTATGACCTCTTTAAATATCTTAAAAAACACAAGTACTATTTGGCGGATGGACTTAAATTAAATTAGTTTATTCTTGACAATTGATAGCGCAATCTTTACCTAACTTATTCATGGTAATAACTCCAAAATCCCATCTTTGAGTTAAATCACTTTTGAAATAAAGAAATTGATGATATTATCGACAGTTCCAGATTTCTTGATTCTCAAACATCGCTGTAATACTTAAAAACGAAATGACCAGCAGTGTTCTACATCAATCCATCAATATTAACCAGACACGATCAATAATATTATTAGTATTTATTCATGTTGATGGTATTATTGATTGTGTAAAATATTAACAATTTTTTTTTCCTTTTTTTCCTTTCTCCTTGTGTTTTTTTGATACACTCACCATCGTGGAATCGTTCAAAGATGTTAGTATACTCCTGGTGACGAGAACCGTCACACTACTATCACGATCCATTGTATTATCCTCGATCAAATCGTGTTTCCTCCTCAAGATGCGCACCTCGCCGAGGGAATACGAGCACGAGCTCGGCATGTACAGTTCTCCCTCAGAATGAGACGTCTCAGGAGTAGTCCCGACCTGAAACCGAGAATCAAGTTAATTTGCCGATATAATATTTTATCAAGAATTCTTTCTTATTACGAAATGTAAATTATTATCAAACATTGGATTTTATTGCATAATAAAATTCAATTAGAGACAGAATTATGTCATTATATTGTTTCGTAAAGCAATGCGATAATGTTTGGTTGCAATACTATATTAATTTATATGTCGTTTACATTAACATAAATAATTTATGACATTATCATAATGAAAAAGGAGAAAGGGAAAGAATGCCAGAAATTTCATTGTATCTATTTCTTTTATATCTATTTCGATTTAATACACTGAAAGAAAAAATTGGCTGAGTATGGCATAGCATTTTTAATTGATTACAGCAGCTAATCATTTCTTTCAATGTGTTATTACAAAAATTTCTCATTGTATATTTTGTACGTTTTTATCTCTTTTTTATTCTAGAATAATTAAAAATTTCTCACTTACTCTTCTCGCGTCTACACTCAACGCGCCATTAGTCGATCTGCGAATCAAATATACAATGAAAAGATTAAATAATTTCACTAAAATATGAATCGTTTATATTTCACCAAACAGTTTTATTATTATATATCTTCATATTTCAAATTAATTCACAATCAATTTTTTTAATATCTAAGTTCCATTTAATTTATGTTAATTAAAGGAATTTCGTTAATAAATTTCAATAAAACAAACTGGCCTAACTTGTATAAAAAATAATGAAAACTATATAACAATAAATATAATTTAATGAGAATAATCAAAATTTTCAGCTCAGGAAGATTAACAATAACGTATCCTTAGATTCACCTGTCGTCGCGGTCCAGTAACGTACTGCTGACACTAGAATTAGAGCTAGACAAGACATCTATCTTATATTTTCGTGATATGCTTGTCAAATCAATTGACTGCCGCTCGTTATCGCTTATCATGGTTTTCTGAGACTTTGAGATCTCATTTCCGTCTCTGCGGTTTTCAACCACTGCAAACGTCAATTTGCAAGCTTCCTCGTTTCTCATATCTCTTGTTGAATTATCCTTTCCAGCAAAGGAAATTTGCTTGTTACGAGACGCGACTTTCCGCGAAGATGACTCGCTATTTTTTGACAAAGCACAGTCTCGTGAAGATTCGGCTGAGTAATTCGCAGGGTTCTTTTGTTTAACTATTTCTTGAGGATCAAGAAATATTTTCGCTTCATGTAAAGATCCAGTGTTTTCTTTTGCCGATAAATGTATGAAATCAATGTCTCCTTTCGCCACATCTTCATCAATAAACTTCGATTTGGCAGGGCTTACATCCGAACAAACTCGCCCGTTTTTTGTTTCGAAAACTTCTGCAAATGTGAACAATACTTTTTTGTCTGCCGGCGTGGTACTGTCTTGCTGTCCGTTTGTAATTTCTTTTATAGCTTCTTCTAGGATATTTGAACGCGCTTCAATCACTTGATCGGCTTGCGTGACAATTTCATTTGTACGTTGATTTTTATCAATCTGCACAACTTCCTTCGTTTTATCGTCTTCAAACTTTTCGATAATTATATCATCTTTATTTTTAGATACCGAGATTCCGATAACTAAATCGACAGTTTCTATTTCGCTTCCCCCTTTCGATCTTGCAGATGTAATCTTCGTAGACAAATGTTCGGAATTTTCCTCGGGATTTTCATTATCGTCGCTACGGATGTCGGAGATCTGTTTTAACGACTCGGCTTCCGAATACGAGTTTTCATTGCTGTTATTATTCTTGTTATTCTTCGAATTTTTAATCTCGAAATGAACTACGGAATGAACACTTTCTCCCAATTCCGGAATTGCGGGAGAGAAATATTTATTAGAATTTTTTGAATCGTTAGATTTCCCAGTAACTTGTCCAATATTCGTATTATTTTCTGTTCGCAAAATTGTCTCCTCATTTGCATTCGACGTAGCGTTCGTCCGAATCAAAGAACCAGTGACGTTCTGAGAAAATGCCTCCTCCTTCTCATTGACATCTTTGTCCGTTTGATTTTTAACATCAATCAAAACAGTTCTCACCATATCCGCGTTTTCTGTCCGACTTATGTCCTTTTTACTATTCACAAAATGTTGCGTAGACTCGCAACGAGCCGTAGAGCGAACGCTCTCTCTCGTCTCGCGACATTCAGATAAGTCGGAGAAGTGCCCGCCGAGACCTTTAAGTTCATAGGATTTTTTGGCAAAATTTTGCTCGATTTCACTCTCATCAATTTTTACTGGCGTCTGTTGCACGCTTTGTTCTCGTGACTCGTCGATTGCATTCGACAGAGCATTGCTACGAGCTAAGGAATCGGAAACGTTTTGAAAGAATAATTTCCTGTCGTTCGCGTTTCCTTGATCGGACTGACTTTTCACGTTAATCAGGATATTTCTCAGAATGTCCAAGGTTTCCGACTGATGCGCGTCGCGGATCGATTCAGCTTCGCGCAAATGATCCAGAAGCTTCTGAACCGCTGCAGGTGTTATCGCCGACTCCTTTAAGGCGCTCACAATCTTTCCTTCGATGCTCCGTTTTTCATCCTGCAGGATGTAAGCAAGAAACTGATCTACCGCTTGGGACATGTCCTTTCGGAAAAACCGCGTGAAAATTCTGTCATCAGTGTATTCCTTTCTAGAACGACGGATCTTGTGCTCCGAGAATTTCCTCGCAGACGTGACTTTATCACGATTATCCCGGACGATTTCCTTCTTCTGATGACACAGAGCCTCCGTGTGTGTGCTGGATAACGTTGGTACCAAGTTGGAAAATGTCGTGGCATCCGATCTGTCCATCGACGATTCCGATAAATACGCTTTGGTCGCCGACCGTTGAATTCTATCGCTGTCGCGAGATGTCCTGGGGCTGTCATTCGCATCCGATGCAGGAAACAGGCTAGATTCGACGGAGTTCTTCGAGTAATTATTGCGAGAACCATCTTCTTTCGTGAAAGCCAACGATTTCGTCCCCGCCGTGTTTGCTGCCTGCAGATCGTCGGTTTGATGTACTTTTGAGATGGTCAGATCCTCGTTTTTTAGTTCAGTTTCCAAAAGTGATGATCGAGCTGCCTTGTTTGACGTCTCATTCAACGGATACTCGTCATCTTTATTATTTAGCGAGTTCCGTGAAAATTTCACGTCTTGAGACACTAGCTCGTCTTCATCTTTCAGCTTGTATATTGCGAATTTAAAGTCTGATAGTAATTCCGAAAGCTTTCTGGTCACTCGAGTGATATGTTCGATTTTCTTGTCATTGGAATGCAGGATTGAATCCAAGTCATCAAAACACGGTCGATACAAATCGATATCATCCAAATTATTCTCCGCAAAAATTGTTTCTCGGAAAACATCCGTATAGTCTGAAGTAAAAGATCGACGTTGTACATCTTCATTAGTGTTCAGTTCATCTTGTCCGTTATGACTATTGAATGTGTGCGAAAAATGTCTATCAATCGTCCGATGAGGTCTCGAACTTTCTGCTTGTCGACAATGCGAAGCGATATTTTCGCGCTGTCGAGAAAAATCCATTGTCCTTGAAATGTCGTCGTCAGATGACGAGTTTGATCGATCACTTTGGTTTTCCTCCACCTGGATCTTATCTACAATGTTTTCGACGTTTCGCTGATGGTCAGCACTTCTCTTACAGAATATTCCGTCATCCTCTGCGTAATGGATTTGCATATCATCGGCGGAGGATAAAAAAAGAATTCCCTCGTGATTCTCGTTTCTCGCTTTGTGCAATTTTTCATTCCTATCAATCTGTGGAGTTTCAATCACTGCGAACTTAGTCGCTCCTTGACTCGTCGTGTTTCTTAAACATTCAGACGTCCTTTCGACAACCTGCGAATCAGGATCCTTCTTCTCTTGTCTAAGATTTCGGACTTTCGGGGATTGAAGTCGTTCGACTTCGTCTTGTCCAGCATTAGAATTCTTGGCATCTTCAAACTCTTTTTCCAACTTGCTTACAGTAGTTACCGGTATTGTTTCGGTCGCAGCTTCGGTAATCGATTTCTCAATCGATTTCCCTCGTTGTAACGTGTCCAATCTCATACGGCGTGTTCTTGGCGTCTCTGATACTTCCGGGTCGTTCATTCTATTATCTGCATTCTGCACAGTTAAAAAATTTGTGTTAAATTTAATACATTTCAGATATCTCAAACTTACTATTAATTTAACAAGCAGAACTGGGCGTGTATATCAAATACTTTCATTTTACACATTTGTAATATAATTGTATTTTATATATTTTATATTTTAAATCGAAAAATTAGAAATATTTTTATTTTGCAACTCAAGTAACAAAATCAATTGTCAATTTCAGTATTTGAAATACAAAATATTTTTAATCGTTTGATTTGAAATATTGAAATACAATTATATAAAAATACTATGTTTAAGATAAAAGTATTTGATTTTTCAAGACTGGTCAAAAGTATTTGACTGAACATAAGATGAATATGTTAGAAAGTATCACAATTTATAAGCAATTAAATATTTCTTTATTAAAATTAATATTCTGATATATTAAATTAATATGTTTCAATAAATTTATTCAAAAATTCAACAAAAAAGTTTAACAAGGACTGAGTAGATTATTTCTAATACAAAATGCAAAATGTTTTTTACTGTTTGAATAACATCATGGCATAGGATATAAGTAGCCGTATTCGCGCGACTTTGCGCCGGATACGGCTCTGGCGAAATGTGCACGTCCTCCAGATCCTGTTTGACCAATTCTCGGTCAACAATGTGCACCGATGGTCCTATTTGAATTTCACACTCGTTTCCTCGTGCCGACAACATTCGCCGACGATCGCGAGCACGATCGTCGCGTGCTGTGGTCTCGACGTTATTGATCGAGTTCTTCGACAATACTCGGGTAGGCGACGCACGTCCATGAGACCGATTGTCGCTTCCGTATCCAAGAGATGACCAGTCGGCACGTCGTCGACGCGACATTCGAAATTTTGGCGCCGACAAATCAACCCTGCGAACGATGACACGAGGAAAATCACGTTTCTCCGAACGTGCGCTCTTGTCGTTCGCCTCCGATAATTTTGAAGAACATGCATCCTGAAACTTGGAGGCTACCAGCTCGCGAACGTACAACCGCTCTTCCATCTCGTCATCCAACGGGAGCTCATCCAAATACCTAAAGGCACATAATATAAATTACATAAATGATATACAATATTTTGTAATAAATTACATAAACACTAAATGACATAAATTATTAATTAAAATAAAAAATTAATTTTTAAGTATTGTAAATCATATAATAAGGATTTCATTCTATCAATCGATCGGTAAATTTAAACGAAATACGATTTGAACATTGTGGACAATGTGTATATATGTATGTATACGAAAAGAATGATTTTACTGAAGTACTTAAAAATTTTAATAGGTAAGTACAGATCAGAAAATGATTATTATCAATTTATTAAATATTTATTAAATATTTATATCGCCATTATGTGAAAACATTGATTTCAAAAGATACTCGTTAATTTCAATTTAATTTAAATCGTTAATTTAAATTATATATATAAAGAATGATTTTCTCAAATATCTAAAAATTTAGACAAGTACAGGTACTGAAAATAATTTGACTGGACTATCAAAATAATTATGAAGGAAACTCGAGCATAATGAGCAAAAAGTTTTAAACATTCTAGCAATTAGTTTGAGTCCTTCATAATTATTTTGATGATCCATTTTGATGATCAAATTATTTTAAAATCTGTACTTAAAAACTTATCTAAATTTTTAGATACTTGAGAAAATTATTTTTTCGTATACATATAATTTAAATTAAAATTAATGTAACTTTTAAAATCGATGTTTTCAGATAATGGCGATATAAATATTTATAATAAATTGTATGATAAGAAAAATAGCAATTGCAGAAGAAGAAACTCGATTGTAAAATTCTAAATAAAATAAGATGGAATGTTCTGTAAAAAGGGATTTTAAAAATTAGGTTTTCCTTTCTACTCACATATTTCTGTGCTGTCGTGCGGAATCGAAATTCGACGTTGCGCAGACTTCCATGAGTTGTATCTTTGCATTGTTAACAATCTTTTCGGCATTTTCAAGAGCGGTGGATGTTTCGGGACTCAAGATGGAATTGGAAGGCTGCACTTCTACCGATCGATGCGTATCAAACTGTAATAGAAAATTTTATCGTAAAACGCATATAGAATAACTAAACGTTGAATAAATAAAATGTGAATGTTCAGTACAGTTCTTTCGTTAATAACGTGACTCGCACGTTTACAAGACTCTCTGCCACTTCCACAAGTTGCATTCGTGACTATTGATTTTTTAGATACAACAGTTACAGGATGTCGATTCGCATTGTGTATTCTGATATCATTATCTTTCCTGCGCGTTACATTCTCCTTGTGTTTGCAATAACACGTGCGAATGGAAGTCATCTCCCCTGGAGACGTTGTCGAACAGACTTCGTCGTTGCACGTTTCTGGGGAACTCGAATTTTCCCTATAATAAAAAGAAATATTCGTCTAGAATAATATTTTTTTTCTCTACGTCATCATCATTATCATCATCATCATCATCATCATATTATTATTATTATTATTATTATTATTATTATTATTATTATTATTACTAATATTTATACGAATAAACTTTGCATCGTAGAAGAATGATAAAAGATAAAAAACAAATTATCAACGCAATGTCTTCAGAAAAATGTGAATACGATAATTACTAAATACGTATAGTATTAATTATTGTATTAAATGCAGCAAACTGAAAATAATAAGCTTGATAACTTTTATAGAAAATTTAATATTTACGCGACTAAAGTTTGTAGAAGAATGATAAAGTAAAGAACAATCGTCAACATTTACAGAAAAATGTGGACACGTGTGATAATTATTAGATATCTATCGTATTAATTATTTAAATGTAGCAAACCGAAAGTGAGCTTGATAACTTTTACAGAAAGTTTAATATAAATATTTACGCGATTAAAAAAATTTGTATCGTAGAAGAGTGACAAAATGAAAAACAATTGTCAATGCAATGTCTTCAGGAAAATATCGACATATGTGATAATTACTAAGTATCTATAGTATTAATTATTTAAATGTAATAAACCGAAACAAGGTTTGATAACTTTTGCAATTATTAAGAAAGTTTCCGTAAGAGATGTAAATAATTAGTTATCACCCAGTTACGATCACGTGTCGCGTTAGCGAGAATGTGAAAAAATAATGCGGCTGGTCTTTCTCATGCTACAATAATGTGTCGCATGTCGTACAATGAATGTACAGCGACTTAACACTGTCGTCCAGCGTACGCTTTAAAATATGCATCCATTGGCAAGCAGCAATAAGAACATCCTTGGATTTTGCAAGTGTGTAGAGTTAAATCGCAATTATAATAGATAAATAAGGATGATAAGAATGATTTTAAAAAAAACGTGAATCACACACTGTACATGTAACTATGGATGATTATTCTTACTACGACAACAAAGATAAAACGTTAACTTTTTAAAAAATATATACATGTGTATGTATGACATTCCTATATTCAATTATTATTATAAATATATAAATAAATATGTAAATATGCTATGATATAAATAATGTTAATCCTCCGCTCGCAAGATTAGAACAACATAGAATTTTAATTCTTCCGTCAGCAATAGGAATCTTCGAGAAACAATAATTTTTTTAATGATCCGAATTATATAAAAATCTGAAAAAATTCTGATATGCTTTAACAACGAGCTTTTACTATTATAGAAGTCGGATTGTATTTTTTTATTTTTAATAGATAAATATTTATCTACAAAAACTCGATATTAAAGCTTTGAAGTATATCTGAAGTATATCTTTTTTTATGTTTATAATAATCCAGAATATTGAAACGTTATTAAATAACTGATATATATATCTACATTTGAGACTTGCACTTCTATCTATATATAGTTTGAAAATTATAGGGAGATAATTTTATTCAAATAAATATAAAGACACAAGATAACACGAATTAAACACAAGCTAAACACGAAAATAACTGTTTCCTTAACGATGTCAATTGAAAACATGTAGACTAAGGAAAACGAGAGAACGAAAGAAGTTGACGTTATGTTCGAGCCATAAAGGTGGGTTCAAGGACCGACGATAATAAAGCTCAGAATCTCTCTCTCTCCC
>NW_012130080.1:3868981-3870479 GCF_000143395.1 Atta cephalotes | reverse complement strand
CCTCTCTTCTCTCCCTCCTCCTCTCTCTCTCTCTCTCTCTCTCTCTCCTTCCCCTTTCCCTCTCTCTCTCTTTCACTCTGACTCTCTTTCGCTCTCTCTTTGATGCGGGGGTGATCGCCTTCCCGTTCGTTCCAGCTCTTTCCCAACTACAATTGGAAATCAAGCAGTTCCCGCGCTACGTTCAGCTACGTCGTCGAATCTTCCGCTACCCCGGCCGGGTGCAATCGTCGTTTCTATAGACAACAGTATCGATCCTTAAAGAGGAGGTTCCAAATTTGCGTGTTGAAGTCAACCGCGAGCACTTTCGTCGCTACCGGCTGTTAGATTACTCGGAACTTATCTCACCCGACGCCGATTGTTGTCTCTCGATTTGTCTCACACTTGAAAATTATTCCGACATTGTAAATAATAAATTTCGCGAAGAATCCATAAAAAGGAAAAAAAAAGGCAACGCTCGACGCAAGAATAATATCCCGACCGACTCTGCTCGCTCGTAGCGTTTGACCTGTGAATAACACGCCGGCGCTTTTTGCTGCGCGACTAGCTCTCGCGTGAAACACGTGCGTTACACACGGATGACCGTTCCTCGCGTCTCATCGATACTCTCGACCCTATGCGTCATCGCGCGAAATGCGCCCTCCAGACCTCCCTCGGGGCATCCACGCATCCACGGGGAAAATCGCGCTGGCATTTTTTCAAAGGAAATGTCACGCGGGACGTGCGCCACAACAAAGCAAGATGCGTCTCGACTGGCGCTCGGCCGCTCGGCGAGGACACTAATTTAGCAAAAGGCCGATGGATGCGGTCGGACGTCGGATGACGTCAACGATCCTCTCTCCGATATATACGCGTTAGACTCCCGAGAAGCTCTCGGCCGCTTTAACGCTTCCCCGCACGCGTGATCAATAACAGTACGTCAAAGGTACGTAATATACGACGTCCTTTAAAGACGATGGACCGACGTTCAACCAAACATTCGCGCCTTTTCGCATTTCACGAACGGTCACCGACCGTGAGGGGAGAAATTCATTCGCTCAGAAATATGATTTTGATTGAATTATTGGTCATAAAAGTCCTGGAAAATAATTTCGAAATGATGAAATATACATATTTATGAATTGAATAAGTTATACTTATAAATTTTTAATTCGTTTTTTTAGTTCGTTCTCTTGAGAATTTCAATTTAATTCAATTCACTCACTTCAACTTTTCTATTTTTAAAAGCTTATATAATTGTTTTATTTTACATTTTATTTCCTTACGGATCTTTCGATCTTGCGAGCGACGTTCACAAAGAATTTCCTATGTCTATTTGTGACCATATAGAAATGGAAAATTCTTTGCTTGCAAGATCTAAAGGTAGTTCCAAAGGTAATAAAAAATGCAAAATAAAACAGACATATATTTTTAAAATCAAAGTTTAAATGATTAAATCCAATTAAATTGAGACAAATACGCCTACAAGAGTCAATTATTAGGTAAACGTGTAGTGTGTGTG
>NW_012130080.1:3863170-3867241 GCF_000143395.1 Atta cephalotes | reverse complement strand
TATATATATATATATATATATATATATATAGAGAGAGAGAGAGAGAGAGAGAGAGAGTTTTTAAATTAAAAGCTTTTAAAGTTAGCGAATCGTACCGTCTTAAAATTCACGCACTCAAATATAGGTAAATAAATAGGCCAATCACACTTAAACGCGTAAACTTTAGACGATTCGTTAATTTTAAATGCTTATAATTCAAATTATTATATTCGACATTTTCGTTCAGAATGATCTCAGGGAAGGGAATCTATCCTTAAACGATCTTTTTGGATATCCTGTATAAGACACATATATATATTAAACAGATTCTCACATATTCTCAGAAATAAAAGTATAATTGCTGAGCTCTATGTAATATCCATTTCTATCAGTGTCTCGATTTGATTAACTCTTTATTTTTTCTACATTGAAAGAAAAATGTAGTAAATTGTAATAAATTGTTTAAATAGTACTAATATAACATTTATTTGCAAAAAATAAATATTTGCTGAATAAAAAAAATATAACAGTTAAATCAAATTCTTGTACTAAATAAATATATATATATATATATATATATGTTTACATTTAATAAATATTCGACTGGCATTCAAACAAATATTTACTAAAATTTAATACATTTTTCTGTCAGTGTAGTTCTAAGAAATTAAAAAAAAAAAGATAAAGAGTAAAATTAAAATAATTAAAATTTATCTACATTGGTATAAATAAGCAATGATATAAAAGAGAATAGATATCTAAAATTTCGTCTCATGTACCCAAATCGATCGTTTTCACAGCTTTTAAATTTAGATCGCAAATATTGGCTACGAAGGGCACGCTACTGTTTTAATCTTAGAAAATGAAAGGATGAAGCTACGACGAAAGTAACAGAAACGTAACGAAATTGACATGTCACGATTAATTTTCGCATTTGTCATATTCGACGACGTAGTAAAAGCGTGATAAATAAAGGAGGACATAACGAATGTAAACATTACATTTCTATAAACTTTCGTTGTCAGATTTCATTTCGTGATATTATCAACAATTTTCGCAAAACATATAGGGAGAATTCCTCTTAGATTCTTTTTTTTATACTATTTATAACAAAATATTAGATTATATTTTTAATACTTTTAAAATATTTAATCACAATTTTGATGTTGATTAAAAATATTTTTAATCAAAAAAACTCCTATAAATATAAAGAATCTAGATTCTATTATATGCATTTGTGTTAATATAATTTTGAATAAAACGTTTTATGAATACATTTAAAAATAATACTCTTTTAAACTATTTAATATTCTATCTTCATATTTGACTTTAAAAAAGAATTTGCAACGAGTCAATAGCCCCGCTGACAACAAATTTCTATATCTATCAATGAGCAAACGAATAGATACGTCGCAAGTTTGATGATGGAAGTTTATGCGGAGGAGGTAGTTACGGGAGTAAAAAAAACACATTCATTCACATCAACACATATATTTTGTTTTTGCTTGTTGCATACATACGATAAACAGTACAATGTTATGCGTTCCTCGAGGTATGGTATACTAGAAAATTTTCATTATCCACTACTACAATTGCTATTCGACATATTGTTTCGTCATATCTCTTCGACTTTGTGTATTTGCGTTAGCTATACGAGAAATGTTCAAGAAGGAAGGAAAAAAAAGGAAAATAAACAGAAAGAAGGGCGATAGGAGAAAAATGGAACGAATTACGATACGAGCATGAGTGTTCCTCATTTCTTTCGCTTTCGATTAGGGAAGAGGACCATCGCGCGTCTCTTCGTGCGCGCCTCATCGAAGAGAGAAAAGCCGAGATTGGCGATTTTGAGCGGCTTGGTCGTCATCAATAATGAATAATCGGATGGAAAACGAGTGAGTTGCAAGAACTTGTACCATCATCTCGACGTAATCCCGAGTATCATATTAATACTTCACAACATCCTTATTGCCTGCGCGCCTCAATTCCTCATCCCTCTCCTCCCGATCATCCGATAACGATAATGATAGTAACGACAGCAATGGAGATAAATATAGAGCAACAATTAATTTGTATCATAAAGTTTTACACGACAAAGCATCGTTTCGAGAAACGAAATTCCGAGCGAGCATGAAATGAGATAATTCACTGAAAAAAGTCTAATAATAGTTATCAAATATTAAACGAAATATTCAATTAATATAAATAAAAGTAATTTTATTTTCCTAAATTAAATATTTAATACTCTTTAAAGTCTTTGGAGTGGAATCTCACTGTAAAGAGTGAAAATAGAACAATACTTGAAAAAGAGTAGTTTAATTTTCAATCTTTAAAAGTAGATTTAGGATGAAGTTTACTCTAATAATTTTAGAGAGTAAGTATTATGAAATGATTGGTTATATTATATTTGGTAATACTTATTAAATATTTAGGAAAGTAAAATCACTTTTCATTATATTAACCAAATAATTTGTTTAGAATTATTTCACTCAATATTTAGCAGCTATTACCAGACTCTTTTCAGTGTTCAGAGATCCTCTTGCGGAATAATTATCTCAATAGGAGGTCCAAGAAAGAGATAGAAAGAGAAATACAACGGATACATATATATGGAAAGCGCGATGTGATCAGATTTAGAGGATGATATGACCCGCGACGACCAAGCCCTCGTCGTCGAGAGAGGATCTCTCTCGTTTTTTCTGGTACTAGGATTCGTTAGGATTTAATATGTTAAAAGGAGAGCTCGCGGGCCGCGCGCGCAAGAAAACAGATATCCTGCGTAAGAAAGATCGCGAGCTATCACCGCTGAATCCCGGCCAAGAGTTGTCTCCAAAGAAGAGTTATTCTCTCGGAATTCAATGGTAAGTGCCGCGTTACAGTTGTGAGAAGTATTACTATTGAGCGCTTCCCTTGATGTCTAGTTCGTCGGTGGCTTTTGCTATTTTTCGCGACACTAAAACGTGTTTAAACTTGTAACGTAAGCTCGTATTGTCAGGGAGATGAACGTAATCCATGAGGAAAATTGAGTCAATCCTGAGGAAAAGAGGCTCAATATTCAAACTTTAAGAATGAAATTTCACTCTTCAGAGATTTATTCTAAAAATTTTAGAGAGTTAATATGTATCTATTGTCAATATATTTTATATCTAATAACTGTTGACATTAAAATCACATAGAAAGAAATAAAATATATTTAACAATCCACGATATATTAATTGCTTTACTCAATTAACTTTCGTCAATAGAAGTGTATAAGAGTACAAGTTAGAACAGACGTTTGTATCACTTTCGATCTTATACTTATTTTTTACCTGTCAGTTTTAATTACGATCGCGAATGTGATCATAATATCTCGATGTATCATCATACTAGTAATTTTATGATATACGTAAAAAACGTTACAAGTTTAAACGCACTTTAAACGGAGACGATTCGAAATATCATCCGAAATATCATCGCTAAAACGAGAGAGCGTGCTGTCGACAAGAAGTCGAAGGATATCTCGAGTCTCGGCAGAATTTGCAACTCGATACAAGTATATTCTCTCTCTTCTTTTAATCCTCTATTTTTCCAAGCGCTTCTTTCTCCTGCGACAACTTCCGACAACCGCTCCCCTGTCGCTTATGTATGTGTATGTATATGTGTATACGTGTATGTGTGTGCCGATCTGTTTTGTACAAATATATACAAAAGGAGCCGCCCGCGCGCGCGCGTCCAAGAAAAAAGGGATATCCCTTTCCGCAAAAAGGATCGCTCGATTGTCACGCGGAAGAGGATCCCTCCTCGGGCGCGTCCAGCGAGTGTCTCTGCCTGCCTTTTTTCCCCTTCATTCTTTTTCTTTTTATCGTTTAGACATAGCGAGTATGTGGTTCCTATTTTGACGGGCGTGCCTTTTTCATCGGTGAAAATGAAAAACCAAAAGGCCCTCGACTTAAGGTCTAGCGCATAAACTAAAGGCGAAAGTGGACGTTGTACAGTCGGACATATCATATTATATAATCCGCTTCGCGGAGTGACTGGATGGCGCGATGTGCTCACGTGTTTCACGTGATTCCTCTACTTTTTTTTCTCTCTTGTTATCCCCCTCCCCCCCCC
>NW_012130080.1:3856015-3860700 GCF_000143395.1 Atta cephalotes | reverse complement strand
GAAGACCGGACGAGCGCGATTGTAAGAAGCGCGAGTAAAACGCAACGTCGTGTGTCATCGCGAGCGAGAAATCGAAAACAAGTAAGGATAGACGTCGTGTGTTTCTATGCATCAAAAAGGTGTCTTTCGGAGAGATAACGACATATCTCGTTCGAAAACAAAGAAAAACAGAAAGAGAGAGAGAGAGAGAGAGAGAGAGAGAGAGAGAAGACAGAGGATAATAATAATTTAATAAGACAAAAACGCAAAAACGAATATAGATTTTTGTACACTTAAAAAACATTAAAAATTCTTTTAGTTATACGCTTTATTAATAATGTAGGTATGTACACATATACACAATGTACAAAAAACCCGTGCGCTGGGTCCGAATATGTGTCCGCCGTATGTTTATATAATTATTATATAATACAACGAGTGAAGAGTATAAGTAGAAAGAGTATACAAACGAAAGAATAGAAAAAGGGGCGGCGATAGCCACGGAGACAATACTTGTCTCTCGCGTTAGTCATTAATAAAGAGACACGACTGGTCTCGCGCTATCTCTACACTTCCTGTTAGCGCCAAGACACGACCGTGTCTCCCGATTAAATCCACGACTCCAATCATCCAATGGAAACGTGCGCGAAAAAAAAAAATAAAAGTACAATGTGGTCGCGTGCGTTTCGCAATACCAAGTCAAGTTTCCGTTTCGAAATGTGCGTGAAATGTGTTCTTGTACATTGTATATAGTATATACTTGCCTGTGTGTATGCTTGTATACATGTGTGTGTGTGTGTGTGTGTGTGTGTGTGTGTGTGTGTGTGTGTAAAATAACGCAGGCAATTATGCCCGCGATACAAGAGACAATGAAGAAAGGCATATCGAGCCTAAGTACAAACCCAACCGGGCAACAAATGATCAGCATCATCACTATCGTCGCGATCCCAACGTCGCGCACTGCTCCTCTAAATTTTCGCTCCGCGAAAAATAATGTGCTGCTTTCCGTCGTGTCAATTCAACCGATCTCTACGAAATTCATATGTACATGTGTGCAGCAGAACAATCGACCGCCAATATGCAAGTTACCAAAGACTTCTTCTCAAAACGGGTCACAAAAGATAAAATACCGTACGATACCGATCACATTACTAAAACGCGTCATCAACCGCCGGCTTCGAATAAAATCAAATCGTCCACTTTCCCTCCCTCAACCTTATCCACCCTTTCTTTCGTTTTCCCTCCCCTCCTATAGTACTCCCCTTATCATTGACGTCAACATCAACTTCGTGAGAATCCGTATCGCACCAGACAACGTCTTTGGCTCGAATCATTCGTTGGCTCTCCCGCGTGTCGCCAACGAGTCTTTATCACCGTTACCAAAAGCGTTCGGTGAAACCCTTCACGGTTCCAACCATAATAGCTCCTCTGTACAAAGAGGAACAGAAAATTTGAGCCCTGATTCGACATTGAAAGAGAGTTTTTAAGATTCTCTTTCTTTCTTGACTTTGAGCCCGGTGCCCGCGTTATCCTCGCCTAGGATGGTAGCTATCTCACCCTGCATGAAGGCCCACGGTACCTGGCTGTTCGCCAGCGGGCATTTCTCGCCGCTCGGACAATATACCTGAAATGAAAAACGAGAACGGATACCCCGTTGATGAGGATTGTTGATAGAATCTCTGGGGAAAGGCACCAAAATGCAATATTATAGATATTCACCTCTGAGCCGGCACCTTGTCTCTTTATGCTGTCTCGACTGCATGGGAAGCAGAACTTGTGATGTGGCACACTGGGACACTGCACAAAGTGCGTGTCTTCCAGGCGTTCCTGGCACAGAGTACACTTGAGGGTCGGTGCCGTGACCGGTTCAGAGCCGGCAGTCGGTTGAGCAACTGCGCCCTCCGAGGATGTCGTCACGGTCGTGGATGACACCTGCCTTGAACTACTGGACCGTCTGCCCGACGAACCTGCAAATACAATTTTTTCGCAATCGTTATTTGCAATCCCTCGCAATTTTATAAAAAGCTTGATTTTTAACATTACAAGGATTTTTTTTTATGGATTATTAAGAATTATTTTTATATATCACGTGATTCATCAAGAAATCTAATAAGATACAGATATAATCTGTATAAACTATTATATCAAGATAACAGATAATTAATTATATCAAGATAACAGGTAAAATATGTGAAGAAGAGATATAGAGATAAATATAAAAATATAATACTACTAAAATTACCTGAACTATTCGGACTGTGCTGGGAGCCTCTAGAAGCACTGCGTTGCTGAGCGTTCGCGGCTGTAGTCGGTGGACTTCTGCTGGTGGGACTGGGATTGTTCGGCGGCTGTGGTACCGGCTCAGGCGATGTTAGATTGTCAGCGACTGACATTAAAGCGGCCATTGGCGATGGACCATTCGCTGTGCTCTGAAAGAGGAAGTGTCACCGTCAGTTGGCATTCTAGAATTACAAGCTTATAATGGATTCGCGTAGGAGTTCAGCAGGCCAGAAGGCGCGCAGAAACATTGATTGCGCGCAAATAAATATGAATCATTGTCCATGAATGGAGCTGGCCGACTGAAGCTGTTAAATAATTAACATGTATCTCGTGCGTACCTGATGATGATTCGATTGTGAATTATCATTGGCGCCTTCTTGATTCGGCGGTGGCGGTGGTGGAGGACTCGTTCTTGGACGAAGAGGCGATCCTCCACCATTGGCCGCGACATTGGCAGGTGCCAATGGTATAGATGGTCCAACGTATGCTCCTGAAAATGTATATTATATATCATCAAATACATGCTGTTTACACATATCTGCAACAAATAAGTATCCTAAATATCGAGCCCTGGGAACTTTTCGAAGCGACTATTTAGAAAATATTCATACAATATTCAAGAGTTTATCCAAAAAAGACGCAATAATTATAAAATAAATAAATTATACAGTATTATGCAGTTTTGTTTCTTATTTTCTATCTTCCACTTGTTTGCTTTTCTCCTTCCTATTTTTTTCCAAACATGTATATCATTTTTTTTTCTTTCAAAATGCGATCATATTTTTCAGGCGTCTTTTTTAGAAATGTTTTTAATGTGCAAAATAGAAATAGAATAAAAAAAAATAGAATGGAATGAACAAACAGTGAAGCAATGTAATCGAATTAAAGCACACATTGTTCCAGTTCAACATGATTTCTTTAAGTTTAGTTAAACCGAGATTAAAATTAAATTATATTGGCAGAAACGGGCCTTAACTGTTCACAATAAAATTTCGAACTATACAATTCATTGTTCTTCCCTAATCTTCAATCTTTCTCTTCAATTAAAAAATTAAAGAGTTAATCTAACAAAATAATACAACTATTGCTGCAGTACTTAATATTCAAATTTCGCATTCGGATCGTTTATCATCGGACGCATTTCAGGCGTTTATCGTCTCGATTGTTCAATGTAGGGGAAGATGTGGGGTGTTCCGCGCTACGTCTAATGAATACAAGAACAGAGTCTATAGTTTGCCCTTCCCCTCCTGAACGTCTCAGGTCTCAGCTCGCTTCTTGTTGCACGTACATGCGCACGAATGCGCGCGCGAGCGCTTTGGCCGGTCATCAAACAGGCCAGTCGACAGACCGTATCTGCTGTCGCTCTTACCGCATGATTGATCACGACTGACGTTGCCGCACGGAAACTGACTGACGTGACGTACGTGCTTAACGTTCACGAAACGAGATGCTTTCGCGTAAACAACCGGCGGATCATGTTCGGTTTAATTCCGAACGTTCCGAGTCGGACTTGAAAACGTCGGACTTGAGAACCAATCCTTCTTCATTTAGCACCGTTAATTCATTATTGATACGTTAACTCGCGCGAATTGCGTTACTAATATAAAATGTAAAAAATAAATAAAGAATTGCTCATGGCAATCTGATAAGAAAGTCGCTGGAGTTTGAAGTTTGTAATATTACGAAATAATATGCTTGTTGACGCAATATTAAGCCTAAAAGATTATCAGAATCCTCGGATTATATAAAGTATGAAGAGAGAAAAATAATTAAAGTCGAAATTATAAGGCATTTTTTGTAATTGTAAAGTTAAAATTATAGTTAATTCAAATTTATATTAAATCTAGTTTTAATTTAGTTTTATATTACTAAAATTGAATTTAATATAAAACTAAATTCACTATAATCTCAATTAACTATAATCTCATATTAAATTAATTGTATAATCTCAATAAATTTAATTTAATTTTATATTAAATTATTTTTTCTGTAAAAATGAAAAGTAAATGAGAGCAAAAAACTAATTATAAAATGAAATCTTCATATTTTTCGAGCTTTAATTTATAAACGTTATATTTTGGAATGACGAAATGCTTTGCTGAAATGGAACTTACATAAATGACAATGTTTCTCAATTGTCCATGAGTAATAAATCTCGGAGGACGATAACCTGGTAGAGATTGGAATCGAGTGTGTGCGCGCGTGATATTTTCAAGACACCCAATGCAATGACGTAGGTGCCACGCAAACAGTTGAATATATAATGTTTTGTCGCGCTATCTGATATCAGTCTCGTTATCTCACTCGATAATAGCTGCAAGACAATCATTATCAGCGATCAAGAACCGTCATTCTCGCTGTTATTCAATGTATACGAATTGTGTGTGTGTGTGTGTGTGTGTGTGTGTGTGTGTGTGTGTGTGTTA
>NW_012130080.1:3845530-3853282 GCF_000143395.1 Atta cephalotes | reverse complement strand
GAGAGAGAGAGAGAGAGGAAGAAACTGGCAAATATATATATATATATATATATAGAGCTCATCTTTTTTAGAGAATCTCTTTTTTCTTAAAATATTTATACCGAAATGTTACATAATATTTTTAATATTTCTGAAATGCTAGTCACACAATTTTGATTTTTTTTAAATTTAAGAAATTTTTAGATATAAAAAAGATTCTATAATTATATTGTTCTTTTTATGCATTAATACAATTTCAAATAAAATATTTTATGAATTATACATTTGAATTAAACTTTTTCAATGTAATAATTTAAATTAAATAATTTAAATAATAATTTAATATTCCATCTGTTCTTTTGTATTAAACAAAAATTTCACTTGTAGCGCGTCTCCTTGATTTTGTTTAAACACAGATCTGAAAATTTTGTTGGACCGTCTAAATAATTACATAATAATCTCAAGATGAATAATGTTGCAAAAAGTTTTGACATTCTAACAACCAGTTTGAGCGTCCTACATTATTTTGATGATCCAACAAAATTATTTTCAGATTTGTATCTAGCTGAATTTTTAGATACTTCAGCGAAACTATCCTTTCCGTGTAACGAGTTAATTAAACCGAGATTAAAATTAAGCTACATTGATAGAAACGAGCAATAATCGCGTCCAGCATTATTTTCGCGCGATATTCCAGGGTCAATGCAAACTGCCACATGCGTTGAAAAGCACACGTGAACTTCGAAGCTTTCGTAAATAACGATGTCATCGCGCTACTTTATTTCTGAACTTTGTTCAATTTTCCACAAATATAGACAAATCTCATTTTTTTCCGCGATAACGGAAATCCATCTTCACATTCTCGAATAAAAAAAAAAAATTGAATTAAAAAAAGACTTGATATCGAACGACAAGATATGCTAAACATAGAATTCAAATGCGGGTTGTCGTGTTTCAAAGTTCGACTTATCATGCTTATCAAATTATTCATACGTAATCGTGATGAAAGATTTCAAGGTTCCGGAGTGGCGCGGGTTTGTGGGCGTCGAAGTTTCAAAAGTTTCCGGGTGGTTGAGGAATATTTAGAATGTATCTCGTTGACGAGTAACGAGCGTACGTGAGCGGAAACCCGTCGAGGTCCATCACTCGACGCGCGTACAAAGGCGTCGCGCCAAATGCGAGTAATTGAAGCAAGTATGTATTCCGCTCGCTCGCGACGAATCGTGACTGCGATTAGAGAAGCACAGTGAATGCAGCGAACGCGTGATGATCAGAATAGTGAAGAAAAAGATGCCTGTCGGCGAATTATGCGCGTCATATCGTACGTATTGTATTCTCAGAACAAGTTGCTCCACTTAATCCTTCGAGTCGCGCTGACAATTCTTGGAAGTTTTATCTCATTAAATACGTTTAGTGAAATCTATGAAAGACGGAAATTACAAACTTCCGCGTTAATGCGAAAGACTGTCATTTTACATCGAGAGAGTTTTGTGTTAAATGAAACTAAAAAGTCAAAGTTCTTAGAAAATAGGGATGGAAAAAGTGGCTTCAGTCAAATTTGTTGAAGCTGTGAACTGATATTTTGTAGATTACGATGTGCTGATTAAAAGTCCATTAGCATTAGATATATATAATTACAATTATAAGATGGACAGATTTATGTACCATTTGAAAGTTGCTATATTTTGAATCTAATCGGATTGAAAAGTCATTATTTATTGTTCATTTTTTAGTAACTATATTTTAACATCTTTATGCACAAAATAACGAATCATTTAATGTAAAAGATATATAGTTATTTTTAAAAAATTATGTAATTTGCAATTATATCTTTTTTTTTTAAACGCAACACACAATTTGAGTAAGAGTAAAGAAAACACAGCCATGTATTTTCTTTATTTCAGTTGAGTCATATTATTATTATTATTATTATTATTATTATTATTATTATTATTATTATTATTATTATTATTATTCTAAACATAACAAGAGTCATAACATTTCCAAAAAATGAATAGTTTAGTAGATCAATTTTTCAATCCGATTAGATCCAAAATAGTAACTTTTAAATAATGTTACAGCAAAATCTATTCATTCTGTTGTGTCTATAGACATCTATGAATATCTCATGATTTACAAAATATCACAGTTGCAACCAATTTGATTGAAACTATTTTTTTCATATGTAGTGTGGAAATTTCTTTTCTCTCTATAGATGAGAAAAGAAATGTATTAAGTATGATGATTATTTTGCTTCCACTTCGTGGAAGTTCTGCTTTCGATTTTATTTGACGAGTATATGAATAAGTATATGATAAATATTTTATGGCAATTTAATACTATCAGAATTATCCAATTGCGACGTTTCTGTTAGTTCGTAGATCACGAGGAGCATACGTGTAGAGACTGTAATGTTGACAGAAATTACATGTATGCGTAGTGACTATAAAGAGTAATCGGTCGGCGATACATAAAACATCGGGTAAACGATCGGCGCGTGTCGAAGGCCAATGACGATACGACGCAATACGGTAACGTGGACGTGTCGTGATGACATGTCGCCGTTGTCATAGTCGTTAGTTCTTATGCGACCTGTGTGTTAATTGCTTTGGCTGCTTGTTAAGTGGCTCGTCGAGTAAACGTTATCAAAATTCACCACCTCCTGACGACGTGCAAACAATCGTCGCGAATAAGGCCGACTTTTCGGCGTACATAACGATAAGCTCCTACGAAATCGATGAGTAACGATGCTGTCATCGATCAAAAATTTACATTATTATGTACATAAAAGAGTTGATAAAAACGTTTATATTGATTCTTCTGCTTAAAAAAAGAATCTGACTATTAAATGTTGAATGAAATAATTCCCATCAAATATTCGATTAAAAAGTAATTTTACTTTCCTAATCAATTATTTGATAATACTAACCAAACATTTAAGGAAGTAAAATTACCTTTGGTAATATCGAATATTTGATTAGAATTATCTTCACTCAACATGACAGCTATTATCAGACACTTTTTTTTCGTGTTATCATGATAAAGACATCTTCTAAAAAATTAATGAATGATTTCCTTAATATTTATTATTATTAAAGCCGCGAGAAATAACAATTCATGCCATGAAGTTTTGATACTGGCAGATTTAACTCAAAGCAATAAGAACACTTTAGCTTGGATTTCTATTCAATTTTATATCGGATAATTGATACTAGAATATTTTCAGGAAAAAGCGTTTCTACTTAGAGAAGTCAAAGGTCAAATATATTTAACTTCGTAATGACTAAGAGGTATTTTAACTTATTGAATCTTCTCATCGAGACGCGGATTCACGTAGAATCTCGTGAAGATCTTGATTCAAGCGAACTCGAGATACGTCGTTACTGACGTAATCTAACGTGAGGATAACGATTTGCTCATATTCTCACCTCGTTTCGCTACCATTATCGGTATCGGCGAGAAAAACGACATTTATTTCTGTTCGCCAATGAAGTCATTGTGCTATAAAGGTGATTATAAAGGGGAAACATTCCGCGCAGATTGCACACGGCAAAAAGTGGACGTGGGCAAGGACAATCTCAACTCACGATAAATTGCGATCGCTCGTCATGTCACGCCACGTATCGATCATTCGCCCTTCATCCTCGGAGAATCCCTCGGACAAGCTCGCTCTATTGTCATTCATTCTTCTTTACGGATTCAGAAGCCCGTGTTTTGATTTAAACAAAAAAAAAAAAAAAAAAACAAACATATATAACATGTATAAAAAGAAATTTTTCATCTTTTTCCAGTTCTGAAAATTAGGAAAAGATAAAGAGTTGAACTGAAATAAAAGTCAATCTACATTGGTAAAAACGGACCAAAGCCAGTTGAATTAATCGTCGATTACATTAACCAGAATTTGATTGAAAATCGCTCTAACTATTTGTCCCTGACAAAATCTAATATAACTATTGACAGATCTCGTTTGATGATCGAAAACTGTCAATATTTCTTCTATTCTATTTGTCATATCAATATATTTCTCTGTCATGTATCACTATCCTCGATATTTCTTCTTTCTTTTAAAAGAGAAAAGTGAATTATCCAAAAATAATTAGATAAAAATTTCTAAAAAAAAAGTAAAGAATAAAAATAAATTCAGAATGCTGCTGAAAAGCGTGAATCGTAGTAGGTCATAGTAGAGAGAGATAGCAACCTCGACGAGTTGTGGGTTTCGCAAGTATCGTTGCTACGTATTATGAGTGGTCGATCGATCACGTACAGATAGGTACTTCGTTCTCCTGCCCTACGTCATCGGAACGAGTTTCACGTACGTGTACACGTATATATGCGAGGAATACATATGACAAGCATGGATGTATCCAACGACAACGATAACGACAACGAATCGGCAACACCAACGTACCTGGAGGGATCGTTACTTTCGAAACAAGGTCACTATACGCACTGTCCAGGGAT
Organism: Atta cephalotes; assembly: GCF_000143395.1. Taxonomy (NCBI): domain Eukaryota; kingdom Metazoa; phylum Arthropoda; class Insecta; order Hymenoptera; family Formicidae; genus Atta; species Atta cephalotes. Next base: position 3,848,842 of record NW_012130080.1, on the reverse strand, counting down.
GTATGTATTTACGCACATTTTCAAAGATTTGATTCTTAAAGTACATATTCAAGTACTTGTATCTATCTTACTTTAAGTTCCAAAAGTATATTAATTCAGCCAAAGAAAAGACTTAAAGGTACATTTTCACGAGCCATTCAAGTCGGCTGTTTCTGCAGCGACAGAAAGGATCACGTGGTCAAAATTGATAAATATCAAAGATCTATTTCTTATTACTGCACTTTCTGATAGATACAGTACAATAAGTTGAAGTGAAATGCATATGTATTTCACTTCAACTTATTGCACCGGTTCAAAAATAAAAACAGACTTCAGATATAGATTTTGATCTCGTGATCCTTTTTGTCACTGAAACGGCTGATTTGAGCGGCTCGTGAAAATGGAATGTACCGTTAGGTTTTCTATGGTTGACCTAATGCACTTTTGGAACTTGAAGTGAGATATATGTTTAATATCTGGCGAAAGGAAGAAAGAGAGTGCAATCTAGGAACAAAAAACAGATCTCTTGTTAAATGCGATTAGATTTCATCGATCTCTATCAAACATGGGCATCAATCATAGTTTATTGGTATGTTTTCGATTGCACGATTGCAGCCAAATTATTGCATAAACACACTAAAAAAAGAATTTACTATATCTTAATACATATTTCTTTGAATAATACTAAACATACATTTACTTGCAGTAGACATTTACTCAGTAAAAAAAAATGATAGTTAAATTAATGTTTTTCATATCAAATGTATATTATTGTTGACGGAAAAATTAAAATTTATTTGTTGACGAAAGACATGTTACATATAAATTTTACAAAAAACAAGAGAGAGTGAGAAAATGTGAAACTTTAGCATGAAAATATGAATCTAAAAAAACTTTCTAAAAAAATTAGAGAAGAGAAAGAAGTAGCGTTACTTGATTTTTCCAATGTAATTTTAAATGTTTCTAATTGTTTAAATTATCTTATGCACGTAACAAAATAATTCTCGATAAATTTATACAATGTTTACATACTCAAGAGATAAAGAGGGCTAAGGAGTAAAACTTCGTAAACGATAAGATTACACGATTTTTTCAACTTCTTTTGAAATAAGCATTCCAATCTTCACGTGATTACGGATATTTATTACTATATAATTGAGGAGAAAATATTACGAGACGCCTATTTGAATCACTACCTAAGCTCGTGCGTTTTAACCATGAGTCATCGAAAATAATAAAATTTTATTTTAGCGATAGAAACGGCAGCAAATAAACGTCGTAAATACACATTTTTATATCGTTTTCTATTGATGTAATATCTAACCTAACGTCTAACTGCTAGTTGCCGTACATCAAAATGTTTTTTTTCTTCCGATAACGATGTGTATATATTCTGCATCTGTTTAACGACGTTAATCTTTTCAGTTTTGCTATGCATAGCTGTGCAAATATATTTTACAGTTAGACTCTAAGGTTAGCAGTATATTCAATGCTGCACCTGGCGGTAGTGTACGATTAGATTATTAGTTTTTTTTTAAAGACTAGACTTGTTATCAGATAAAGTGAACGGTGAGACCTGATTGAGGCTTCATTTATAACCAGTACAGATTGCAGAGTAACTCATGTAGTTTTCATAATAAAAGCTGAGAAAACTCAAGAAATAAAGTTTGAAAAAATAAAAGGGAAATCCGAATAAAAATTGAAAAATGTTCCATTTGAATTCTGCGCAGATCCTGAGATTTTTTTTTACTTCATACGAATAGTTTTGAGAAAAATAACCTTAAAAATAGAGTAGAGTATACAATCACAAACGTATTTGTTTCTCCGTTACTGTTATGAAGAGATGAAACGTCAGTCTGCAGTGTCACTCTGCAGTGTTGCCAGGTTTGGTTACATTTCTACTAGTATCCTGATACTACATTACAAAAAAGATAGCAAGCAAATAAAATAGATAAACAAACATTTTTTATAATCTTTGGACTCATTCTGATACATTTAGTTGTACTTCATTTTTTTATTTTTGGCAACATTATTCTAGAGTCACAATTTTTCTATTAAAGTTTGTTTTTTGTTTTTGTACTAGATTGCACTAGAATTCTCTTTCTCTCTTTTGCCAAATATCAAATATATATCTATTTCACTTTAAATTCCAAGTGTACACTAATTCAGTTATAGAAAACAAATCTTCAGGTCTGTTTGCGTTGCTTGCATTCACTTTTTGCATTCAGTATCTCCGCTTTCTTTCTTTTCAACGCTTGAATGTATATTTATCTCGTTTTAAGTGCAAACATTTTTACAGAATTTAAGCAACGCGAATAGACTTACTGATAAGTCTGTTTTTTCTATGGCTGAACTATATATACACTTTTAGAACTTTAGAAGTGAGATAAATATGTTTGGATATTTAGCGAAAGCGAGAGAGAGAGAGAGAGAGAGAGAGAGAAAGAAAGAGAAAATTTCAGAATGCAATTCCAGTGCAGAAATAAAAACAGACCTAAAATTCGCGCGAGAGGCACCTTCCTTCTACCGGATCTCCTCCCGGATATTATCATTCCCTCTTTCAAGCGGCGTGCTTTCGAGCGGCTAAATTAAACGTATGAAAACGGCAACAGAGACAAGGTTCGTTTACCGGGAAACGGCGAGAATGCCGCGCAATAATTCCGAGGAAATCGAGTCGAGTGCGGAACGCGAAAGCCGCTTCGAATAAATTTCGCGAGCATACGCTCGGCACGGCCCTGATAGAGTGTGACTAAGCTTGCAGCCGCCTACGTGCGTGATGCGATGTGTCGCGGTTACGGGAAGAAAAAGAGAAAGAAACGGAGAGAAAGAGAGAGAGGTACGAACGCGCGTGCGTGCATGCGTTTTTCCCCTCGCCGTTCCATCCGTCTCGCTCATCGTAACGTTTCTTTTCCTCGATCTCTCGTGAGAATGGAGAGACATCAGTTCTCGACGGTCTATCGGAGCCGTCACGGAAAAGTACCGGTCACACGTCTACCCGGTGGCACTCTATCCGTCCTCCTCCCTCCCTCCCTCTCTCTCTTTCCCTCTATCTGCTCCGTATGCCGTAGGCGAGGCCTCGGTGACTCGCACGCGTGCACATCGTCATACTACGAACGATGGAAGGCGCGGAGAGGAATAGAGGATGGAGGACGCATATCTGCGCGCGGGATTGCGTGTCACCACGAACAGCCGTGACCGAATGATCATTCTTCCCGCTCGCTCGCTCGCTCGTGCAACCAATAAGTCGGTCGCTTCAGTCGTTTGTAGTATTACATAGAGTCGAGCCGTTCCTTGTCCCCCCTCCCCCCCCTCCTCTCTCTCTCTCTCTCTCTC
>NW_012130080.1:3838779-3844748 GCF_000143395.1 Atta cephalotes | reverse complement strand
GGAGAGAGAGAAGAAGAGAGAGAGAGAGAGAGAGAGAGAGAGAGAGGGGAAAAAGAAGCGCTACGGGATCTCTTCTCGCTTATGAATTATTATCGATATATATATTTGAATATTCGTGACGCGGTTGAAAGTGGATTTTAAAATGTTGATTCTGTTTAGTTTGGGATTTCTACTTGTATTTTATCTGTAGATTATAGCATTATATTTATAATCATTATGAATATATGTGTGTTATATGTTAACGATTGATATCGTTCTGTTTGTACCTTTATTAGTCGTATTAATTTTTTCCTGAGGTTATATATGTTCGTTTTTACCAATGTTAACTTTAATGTTCAATTTACACTAAGAAAAATGTTTTGTATATGTGACGGTTGTAAAATTTTCTTACTATTTAATTAAAAAATTTTATTATTTTAACAAAATTTTGATTAAAACAAAATTTTTACTTAAATTTTAACTTATTTAACTAATGAAGGGTATTGCAAGTTTTGGTTAAAATAACAAATTTTTTAATTTACATACAAAAATATTCTTATTTTCAATTAAAAAATTTTGTTTTAATCAAATTTAGTTAGAATAACAAAATTTTATAATTAAAAAGTAAGAAAGTTTTTATAAGTTACGTATTATACGAAACATTTCTCTCAGTATATTCTCATTTTTTTCTAAATCTTTTTTTAAATTTAGAAAAAGATGGATAGAAAAAACGATTTTACCGAATTATTTAAAAACTCAGCCAATGAGGAAGAGAGAGGCGTACAATGAGAAGACGGAAAATAGGACGCATCGCGCGAGAAAAGAACAGTTCGAGGGAGGGAGCTTTCTGCATCAGAAAGGGAAAAAAAAGAGGAGAAAGGTGCGAACGTACTCGCGTGGATGTGCAGCGGAGTATGATCGAAAGATGCGCGCGCAAGACCAGTCGCGTGTCGAAGTACGAGTCTCACACGATCGTAGAAATTCTTCTGTCTTGATTTTGAAAAGTTTCCGAGACGGAAACTCCGCTCTACTTTCAGAATATATGAACGAAATCTCCACAAAAAGATCAATCGACACCATCAGAGTGACGTAGAGGTAACGTCATAAAGAATGTTTAACTGCTCCAAACGTAAAAAGGTGCCTTTTCATGCTGACGCTCGATATTCATTTTCAGCGTCAAAATAGGTTTATTGTTCATCAGACATCGGAAAAGCAGCTTTGCAACTATTGTAAGATTCTTTAAACCTATTCTACAATGTACTGTTTATTTCCTGTTTCTTGTTTTTTTTATCTTTTGCTTTTTTCTCCTTTGCAACTATTTTATCGACAATTGTATTTCTTGTATTTCTTGTTTCTTTCGAAGTTCATTAATCTTTATCTCGGACGATATAAAATAAAAAGATCGGATAAGAAGCAAAAAGACAAAATGTAAAAAATAGCAAAAAACAAGAAACAAGAAAAAGCACATTGTAGAACCGGCTTTAACCCGAGAATAGGCGCGTCTCGAAACTAACGTTAGTAGGCACGTCATTTTGACTGAAATATATTTTCGCACATGTATGTGTTGTATCTACAATACATATACGATTATAATTACTATAAGTAATAATTAATAAATAAAAAAATGAGACTACAAACACTAATTACACTAACGTAAATGAGTTTACGTACTATTGCGTACCGCAACGAATGTGTTTCGTTGACTTGGATGTTGCATCATCTCTAATTTTTGTGAAGCTGCCGAGCTTTTTTGTAATTGTTTCCTTTTCTGGTTTACCTGCATTTTCGAACTAGTTTACGGCTAGATCACGACCAGGCTGACTGCGAGAGCCAATAAAAGAAGAAAAGAAAGACTGACATAGTTAAAGTGCGCGCGCTATAATCTTTTAGACCAACTGTTACAAACATATCAAATTTTATGTAGATATAAGCATGTTTATGTCATCTATTTTCACGTACTATACTAAGAAAAACATTAACAAACATTTACATAAAGGTAAAAATACAATAGTGCCAATAAATTGAAAGATATAAATAGAAAACAGAAGAATACGGTAAAATGATCATAGCGCGATCACTCCCGGATTAATACCACCACCGGGTTGGTTATACGTTTAGATTCATAGACTGATAGAATAAAGGCATTAAAAGAAAAGCAGTCGATATAAGCTACATTCATTTGGTCCTTCACGCTTTAAACGCTTATAATCATCATTCTGTCTTTATATCGTCCATGTAAAACACGGATAAAAGAACGCTGAAAGTATCCAACCGAATCATAATTGTTGAAGTCATTTGCAGACGCGAGTGACCCTCGCTGCGACCTCTCGCTGCTGGTTCAACGTTCGCCACGTCGCGTCAGTTCCTCAACTCATTAAAAGGCAAAACTAAAGCGACTAATCGCGAACGATTCTATATCGCGCAGTGACGTAAGAAAGAAGGACGCAGCGCGAAGTCGCTCCGCGATGGCGAGTGTGTCCCAAGACTTATCATCGCTTCGCGAAGTGACGAGATAGGAAGGAGAGGATCCGCCGCTTCGTCGGTGATCTATCTCTCTCCTTATCTTACGCGCGACGCGTTATCCGCGTTACACGTAATGTAACGCAACGCGATGCGACGCGACGTAACGTAACGCGAGACGCCGACGAACGTAACGTTTCGCTTCGCGAAAATTCGCGCTCGCTTGCGGGATTCGCTCGTTATTGAGCGACCGGCACACAACGGTCTCATTCATCGGGTATAAATACGGCGGCGAGACGGCGACGGCGGCGTGACGTCACCTGATTGAACACGTCACGACATGGCAACTGAATGTGTGTATCTTTTGGTCGTCCCATCACGTGCTCGATGTACGTCTCTTTTGTACGCGTTCGGACGCCGATCGAAGACAGAGAACTAGATAGAGATGGAAAAAGAGAGAGATGCCAGTGGCGGGAGAACAAAATGGAAGGAGAAAGAGATAGAGAGAGAGACGAAGCGAGGACGCGACGGAGGACGTTGCTTCCTTTTAATGCAATCTCCCTATACCGTCGTCCTCGTCGACGTACACGCGTGTGCGTGCATTGCCTCCTCGCACCAGATGGCCACAAACGAATGGCTGTGCGCACAGCCCTCCTCTTCAACTATTTATAGTAGGCACCGATAAAAACGCCAGAACACCGCCCGCTAAAAAAAAAAATTATGTCGAGCTACCGCGCGCCACGTAAGGCCGGAATGTCCGAGACACTTCTCGTCTCACATTTGTGCGTTTATTCTTATATGGAAGCGAAAAACGACTGATTTTACTGAATTTACTGATACGCGCCTTTCTTTTTGAAAAATACATATACATTAAAATATAATAAAATAGGAATAAATAATAAATAAAATAAAGGCTTTTCATTATATAACTTGTGGCTTAGATTTAAATTACGATCACTTGATGATAAAATAAAAATTGTGTTTTTCTTCTAGTTAAGATTAATCACTAAATTGATGGTTTTGTAGTGATATTTCTCGAAGTTATTATGTTACTTGCCACAAAATTATCAGTTTACTGATTAACTATACCTAGGAAAATTAATTTTTTACATTCTCATTGGATTATCTAACCTAATAAGTTATATATAAGAAAATAAAAAGTCAGACCTGAGATTCTTTATTTGTTGATTGGTTAACCCTTTATTACTCGCGCGATCCAAAATATTCCTACTTTATAAATTCGCTAAAAGTATAAATGCCATTTATTCACATTATTATACATATTTAGCGCAAATTGTTTCACAATTAAAAAAAAGTCAATTTATCTTTATATCCAAAGGATATAGAATGTCATCAATTTTTATTTAGTTGCAAATTTAATCATCAAAGAGAATAATGAAACGTGAGATACAATGTTAGTGTCAAACATCTCACGCGAATATTGTAGAATTAAAAAAAAATGAAAAGCGTGATTTATATCTACAATTCTTGTTAAGATAGCAATGCAATCTCTAGGGAAATTACGATCACTAATAATAGGACACTTGACAGAAACTCATGTTTTATATTTCTGTCTTTTATATTTCTGTTCTCCACTAATCATGCTGAATTCATTATAAAATGTTGACTTTGAAAAGACTCATCACACTGTCATTATTTTTTAAAGATCTTAATTGTTAGTAATTATTCCATGTTATGAATGAAAAATCCATGTTATGAATGAATTACACATCGTGTCTATGGAATTTAATCGCAACACGCGAACCAATTTTCGCAAAGACTTCAACAAATCGTGTTTGTTCGGTAGATACATTTTTGAAAGCGAAAGTAATCAAAGAAAAATCGTTTGTTCGTAAACGCTCGCATAAATTAGTATCAAAAGCCTACTTGCTTTATCTCGCTGTGTAATATTTACATCCCGCGAATATTTTACATGTAGAGAAGCTTTCAAAATTACGACTTTACGACGAACGCAATCATCAGGAGTTCATAAACAAATGAAACCATCGTGCGATAATGCGACGCGTTCGACGCCGCATCCGGCAGAATCGATGTCTTCGTTTTGTTAGTCGCCAAGTTCCCAGTGAGCCACATAGGAATAAAGGGGAAAAAATCCGGGAAACACAATGATCCCCAAGACAATCATTCTTGACAATCTTACAATCGGAATCGAAATTCGGGACGAACTTATGCTTAGTCACCAACTCCATCGATCGATTGTGGCGCGACCCAAAAACGGAGGGGAAACTCACCGTTGGCCTTGAAGGTAGTCGCCGTCTCGAAGCTGGGCGCCCTCACCGGATGCTTCTCTTTGTTCCGGTCCACGTAGCTGACGGCCAAGCTGACCGCCGGTAGAGAGTCCCCGCGTGTCAGCGGTGGTCTAACTGGATGCTGCTCCTCCAGGGACAGCCGTTTCTCAGCATGTTCATCCTCGTCGATCGCGGAGATGCCGCGTTTGAGCTGGGTAATGCCGCGATTGTGCAGGGTCATCTGATGCGCGGCCACCGCGGCCAGATGGGCGTTGGATAAGCGCGGTGGATTGTTCCTTATGCTGTTGGCGATTTCGTGGCTCTCGTCACCGTGTTGACGACCGACCTGCTGCCTGGCGGCGGCAGCGGCCGCCGCCGCTGTTCCCGAGGTGAACTCGGTGATGGAGTTACGATGGTGTAACTGCGAGTAACCGCCGATGTTGTGATGACGCGTATGACTACCCTGTGGCGTGTTCTGAATCGGCAGGACGTCGAGATTAGTACCGCCGTTGTGCTCGGTGTGTCCCGTACCAGTACGATACGTCTTGGAGGCGGACGGCCGGGCGTCTTGAAAACCGTGCGCTTTTTTCAGCTGCTTGGCCGACTCGAGGACTAGGTCGATGCGGTCGGCGCCCTCGTAATTGACGCAGCCGCGACAAACCGGCTCTGAGAAGTCCATTATCATCGCCCAAGGCATTCTGGGCAGGTCGCACAGATAACACTGCGTCCGTTTGCCCATCATCTTGTCGGCGAGAAACGTAGTGTCGGCGCCGAGGATCTCCCGCTGTTTTGGTAATGATAATGGCGGTCTGTTTGCCTGGAGGGAGAGGAGGGGGGGGGGGGTTAATGTTAATCGTTCACTGTGTCGCTCTCGGTGAATTATCACTTCACATCCACTGTTTGTCTCGCGCGCACGTATTATCTCCCGGGCTCTTATCTTTAGTCGCGAGCTGTATCGGAGTTATCCCCGCGTTTAGTCGTCCGCTTTGTCTATCACCTCTCTTTCTCTCCGTTATATGCCTGTGAGCACACACACACACACACACACACGCACACATGCACTCTTATATGTTACGCATACGTTCTCATGCATATACACGCGTTAATTTTCTTTATTCAGTTTTAATATCGTATACTTTTCACATTATTTTATTCTATTTCACTTTATTTCATGTACTGTTTGAGAAATACGGTCAAATTCTCTCTTTATTCCTTTGTTAATAAGTCCTTGCGCTCGAGGGGACTTGTCCCATAATAAACGACGCTTTCTCTCTCTCTCTC
>NW_012130080.1:3834553-3838438 GCF_000143395.1 Atta cephalotes | reverse complement strand
CGTACGTAACTTACTTACTTCTTTACTTTACTTTACGTTTACGTTACGTTACGTCGTCGTCGTCGTACGGTACGGTACGTACGTACTACTAACTAACGTACTCTCTCTCTCTCTCTCTCTCTCTCTCTCTCTCTCTCTCTCTCTCTCTCTTCTCGAGTCACTCCGCTCCGCGAAAGGAGAATAGATTCCGACCACACGCACTACTCGTCCGAGAAATAATAATCGGTGCTCGAAATAACGATAAAGACGACGATAACGTCAACCTGCACCTCCCGTCTCGCGTGCACTCCGTCGTCTCCGTTGGCGCGGCTCGCGAGCACATGAGCCGCGAGAAGACGAACGCGTAGCGACGCCTGACGACGCCCGACTCGCCCGCACTGCTACACCTACGCAATGGATAGCCCGGACCGGATCGGAGCGAAGCGAACGACCCAAGCCCGCGATGGGGAGAACTGCTCCGCGATGGCGCCGTCAACGATGGCGATGGCGGGAATTCGCGGCGTCACTTCACTCCCCGGAGAAAACTCGCGTCTCGCGCGCGGCCCTCGAAGGAACTTCGAGACACCCGCGTTACGACGAATCTACGCTCTAATATATCCTTACACTGTCTCGCACGGCACCGGAAAAGGTAGCGGCGAAGCACCGCGAACCAGCGAACGCGAGGCACACGCGATCACGGCAACTTTTGTCGCGTCGTGATTTATTATTACAATCGTTCTCCGATTCTCTCTTTCTTGGCAAGAGCGACGCGTGAGATACAATTTACAAACGCGCGAAATTAAACACGTATCTCTCGACGCGACGAGGACGAGACGTGTGCTCGACCGTCTGGGGCGTCTGGCTGCCGTACGAAGAGACGAACGCTCGAGAATGCGGCGGTAACTCTGGCCCTCTGGGTAACTCCGTCGGAGTTTCCACCTCTCATTGTCAGCCTTAGCCCCGTCTCTCTCGAACCACTTTCCTCTCGCTCCTTCACCGCCGTCGCATTCGCCATTTGCTCAGCCACGTTATCGGCCGTTCGGCGTCGCTCCGGTCGCTCGCTCGCGCGATCCCCTTTTCCCCTCTCGATTCGCCGTTCAATCCCCGTATGCAGTCTGCTAGCTCTCTCTCTCTCCTCTCTCTCATTCTCTCGTTTCCTCTCGCGCTCACACCTCCTGTCCCCCCCCTGGCTCTCGCTTACACGAGAGCCATTGCCAAGCTACCTCCCCTCCCGTCCCGTGACATCCTCGTCGCTAAAAAACAGCTACGACGACGCGACGACGACGACGACGACGACGCGCTCCGCCAATCGGACGTTGTGGCGTCATGGTGGATGACGTCATAATCGCGAGATTGCGCATGCGCGCCGTGGAGTGCCCTAGGGGGACACGTAGGCAGCGGGATCCGGTGGAGCACGGCAGCCGGCAGGGACGCGCGAGGAGGGTTCGGAACGTCGAGGATCGAGGGGGGTTGGGGTGAAGGGAGAGGGCGGGCGGGCAAGGGCAGGGGAGAGGAAAGGTGAGGGGGGAGGACGGTGGGAGGCTGCATGCTGTGTGCACGCGCGCGCACGCTCTCGCATCAACCCGGCGCCCACTCTTTGCAATGAACAAGCCGGTTTTACACAGCCATGAAAACGCGGTGATCTCTCGGAGACTGAACAGTACTCCTTACTGTATCAGCAATTATTCTTATCAAAGTATCTCAACTGTACTGAGAAAAATGAAGACTGGTATCAGGATTGACGTGACGTTATGTGTACGAAGATCTCATGATTATTTATAATAAAATGCATCGAGTCACGTAGAGAGTCAGCGGTCGCGGTTATCGCACCGGTGTTTTTCAATCATTTTAAGCAACCGGCGAATATCGCTGATACGATACGATACGAGATACGCCGGCCGTGTGTGGATCAATAAACGTTGATGCCGAATTTTGAAGGTACCGGGGATGTGTTAGAATGCTTCAAAGGCATCTCGAGTATTTTGGCGTCTTTGATAGGCGGCATCAGATTGTCATAAAATTCTATCAAAATTTGTATTTTATATATATCTACAGTTATCCTATTAAAGTTTCATTCATTAAAATAATCATTTTTAATTCAATTAGCAAGATGAATAAGGTTATTGCTATTTCCATTTCCGTTAAAGTACGTAAAGCAGTAACCTGATTGGTTCATCGGTTTAAGTTCACGTCTTAAGGTTACTGTTACAGAAATTTTATGACAGCCCCTACTCTCTTATGTTCTTACTCTTTTTCTCTTTCGTTTATCCAATAAGTAAATTACCATAGAGTTTATCTGTAAAGATGAAACAACGCTGGTCCTTAGACTTTTTTTTAATTATTATACATATTATGAAGTATTTACTTTAATTTGTAATTATTTTTTTAATTCTCTCTTCTTATTATAACTTTTAGTTTCATTCGTAGGAAATTCGTACTTAAATTTAAAAAAGTCAGTTATTTGGAACTTTTGCAAATTCGTATTACTCCGGATTTATAATTGATTTTTGTCCCCGGATTTATAATCGAAGTTTTGTAAGTCATAAGGAATGGACGAATCATAATCTCTTATTCTCGTCGCATTCGACTGTAGTTGATCAATTTTTTACGGCTTAAGGCTTAAAACATCTATTGTAGATCCGGACTTAACACGAAAGATCGGTGAGAAACTTGTATTTGTGACTCTCTACCGCTATCCCCTCTAATCTCTATGGCATAAACAATGATCATTATTATCGTCGTAGCCGCTGAGTCGGCACGAATGGCGCGTTATTTTATCGCTTTTCTTAGCGATAACACGGTCGGCGATAATGGTCGATAGAGAGTGCCGAGGTGTAGGTGCATTATCGCCAGTGTTATCAAGACGAAACGACATATGCGCTATGCGTCATCCTTTCAGGTTCGAATAACTCACAATCAGTCTTGAGAATTGCTGCACGTACAAATTTTTAATGTCTAAAAAATTAAATAAGCACTACATTTCAAGCTATAATTCGATATTAATTATAGTATATCAAGTCAATAATTAATTTACATCGAAATCAATTTATATTAAATAAGAGACAACAAAATCTAATCAGAAAGTCAAATTCACATTGAAATTCAATAAATTTTAACTATATCATCACTTTCGTCGAATGTTTTCATCGTCAACGAGATATCTCGTCAGTCTGATAATGATTTATATAAGTCGTTACGAAGATTTCGTAATCGTTATTTTTTTCATTTACTGTTACGCTAAGAATCGCGAAAAATTATACTAAAATAAGTCATCGTCGGGGTCGAATGAATGATGTGAAATTTGTGTTTATATCTCGGTTATTTACATAACACCGCCGATAAGATGCGTGCCAGTTTACATCATATCTCGAATTATTACACGCTCATTAATGACGCTCGCGCAACAATGTTCACTAACGAGACGAGACGATTGAGGCAGTCAAGACGTCGATTATGTTGATCACGGCACGTTGGCGATCCGTCAGCGTGCGAAGAAAAAAAAAGAAGAAAGAACCGAATATAGCTGACGTCACAGATAATTTGGTGAACGTCGACTATTACAGTTGCTGCGTATTTTCTCTATCTTTCTCTCTCTCTCTCTCTCTATCTCTCTCTGTGGTTCTACCATACCGAAACTAGTGTACTTTTGTATTTGAACCCATTACTTTCCATAGATAATTACACACGCATTAATATTATTTACATTTAGAAAGTTACATGTTTCACTCTATCTTGTTATCACTATATTTTTATTATTTTTTTTCTTATATTTTATAAAGCTCTTTCAATGTTATCTTTTGTTATATTCATTTTCCTGCTTTCTAATTTTTATAATTTTATGTAACTGTATTTAACGCTCTAGGGAGAATGTTCCAGTATAATAAATAATGATTCTCTCTCTCTCTC
>NW_012130080.1:3823293-3833380 GCF_000143395.1 Atta cephalotes | reverse complement strand
TCTCTCTCTCTCTCTCTCTCTCTCTCTCTCTCTCTCTCTCTCTCCCCCCTCCCTCCTCTCTCTCGTCGAAATGAGAGCCTCCGCCACGCGACTGACATCAATCTGAATTCTGACATCATAATGCACGAGATCGTAACGTGAACTCTCCTCTCGAAAGAGCGAGAGACGATTTAGCCTCGACCATGGCGAGAGCAAGGAGAGGTATAATTAGATGAGTCGGCTTATCAGTGCCCATTCGCCGCCATCTCTTCGGGTTCGAGTAAACAAACGTTTCTTGCCTTGTCTGAATATAAATATGTATCTCCCTCTCGAAAGTGTGTATTTAGATTAAATCGAGAAAACGGTTGAGGAAAATTGCGAGATGTAGTGTCTAACAGATAATCGATAATGATATGCGTTACGTAACATAAGTAAATAATGAAAATAACACACATAAATTACATAAAAAATACACAGATAATAAATTCTTACTTATTAAAAAAAATTAATAATGTTAAAAATAAAGTATTTTTTAAGACCACGATATGAAAAATAAGGAATAACACATGAAAAATAAGAAATAAAGATCTAATATCCATCTAAGTGATGTAATAAACAAGTATGATTTGTCTATATCTTCTTATATGTCTGAATGACCTTATCGATATCCGTGATTTCGTATCATTGACTCGTACTTATAATCAGATCTCATCTTTCTCTCAAGAGACGAATAACGAGGCTGCGAAGGTCAGATCGAGGGCTACCGGAGCAACCGCAAACACGCGGCCATGTCGAGCAAATCGAACGGACGTCGAGGCGATTGGTAAATTTGGCCTGACCTCTGGATAACTCGGCCACGTGCCGCCTGTATATTACGGTGCAGGGCGTAATGCGCCAAACATTATTTATCGGGTCGGGACCAAGAATATACACCGCTGATGGAGATAACGGAGACAGTTCGCCGATTGACCGACTCAACTGGCTCCCTCCGCGAATCAGCGTTCGTGTAGACGTAATAAAACATCGACGTAACACCGCAACTCAGTAAATATTATCAGTGTCTTGTATATAAACCGGACGAGTGCCCTTGCACCCGGATTCTAAAAAACTCACCGTACAAATATATACCATATAAGATATACAGGGTAAATCAGAGCAGTGAACCAGTTCTTTTACTGGTTTCTTTATGAGAAATTATCGATTACATACCTAATTATCGACTTAACGATATAGATCAGTTGCGTAGATGACATCGTGCAAACTGCTGATTTGAGCGCGAAGACAGACACGTTTGACGTTGAATTATGAAAATTATTAAATGTGCGCCTAGCAATTCACACGATGTAGCCACGTTTCTGATTTGTATCGTTAAGTCGACAATTTTCTCATAGGATAAAAAATTTCAACTATTCTGATTCACTCTATAAATGGATTTCTGTATTCAGCAAGTTTAATGATATAATAAATTGTTTGTTAGTTTCATATCTCCATTGTATATGCGCAAATAAATATTAAATATTATTAGTTTTAATTTGTTATTTTTATATTGAAGATAACTCCCAACAAAGAAAACGTATTTAATCTTAATCAATACATATTCTTTTCTACAGTTTCCATCCAGTGGTTTTCACGAACTTTTTTATCGTGATGATTTATTTCTATTTATTTCTATTTATTTTGCAAAGTACATGGGAAAACAGTTTTGTTAGTATCTAAGAAATTTAGTATTAAATACAGTAAATACAGTAAATACTGAGAATAATTTTGTTGGATTATCAAAATAATTACACAGAACACTCAAACTAGTTGCTGAAACTAGTTGCCCAGCTTGAGTTTTCTATATAATTATTTTAATAGTCAACAAAATTGTTTGTAAATCTATAATTTACCTAAATTTTTTAATTTTTAATTTTACCTAAATTTTTAAACACTTAATAAAATCGTTTTTTCTTTGTATTATTTGAAAAAATTAGATCCAGAGATGTCATTGACCGTCATATCTTTCATTCATTTTTAATTTTTATAATTTAAATTTATAAGTAAATTATAAGTAAATTATAATTAAATTTTTAAGATTTAATTTTATAATTAAGGTAACTTCTGTGATAAGTAGATCAAGAGTTCTTTTCAACTGTAGAAAGGAAAAGACCAGACGAGAAAAATAAATACCGGAATAACAGTTTTATAGATATAAGATGAATCTACGTTCTTAGATTAGATAACATGATGCAAGCTCGGCGTAATTTCATACTGTATTTTAATACCATCTATCTAAAGTAATCTTCGCTCTCTTTGCATAAGAACGACGCAAAAGTCGGGGATATTCCTTTCATCTCACATCACTACGACGAACAACTACGAGTTTATTTTCCAGCACTCATCGTTGGATTATCATTTTCCATCAGATCGGCAGATAGGGCAACTTAGCGCCGCATTGCAACAACTTCCGGTCGGGACACCACTGATGAGAATCACTGTGGCTGTCTCGACGTTCGACGTTCGTGCTGTAAATCGAAGAAGCCGTCTGGCTTCTAATTTTATTACGCGACAGACACGAGAATGAATCGCGTCGGATTTCGCTCGTTTTTGCGACGGTATTAAAATTTCATCAACGAATCTTTCAATGATTCGCGAAATACGTTATCCTACTGTAAGAAATTCACCGCGACTCGCCGTGCACAATACAAATTTCTCTGTGATGCAATTCCGTTCGATTGCATCACAGTGAGGGGGAGAACGATATATTGCTTTCATAATTTCTTAAATAATATCTGAGCTGAATATGGGGTTACGCGTCTAAGCGATAAAAAGTAGATAAGAGCTGAATAGTTTAAATACCACGTGTTTCGGCGAAACGTGGAAATACGTTTGAATATACGTAATCCCATGTTCTCCAAGCGCGAAATAACCATGAAAGTAGGATCTTTTGCCCTCGATTTTATCAGAATTCGAGGCGTTATTATATAAAAAAAAGGCACGCGTCAGAAATCGTGATATTCGTGCATATCATATATTTTCTTCACTATCGTGTGCGATGTGCCTAAGTAATGAGCAAATATTTTATTTCAATTTTATTCCCGATGTAAAACATTCCCCTCCTCCCTTCCTCCTCTCTCTCTTCCTCTTCAACTATGTCATTCAATTAATTATTATTTAAAATTCTTATATATCATATCATGTAACTACTGTACGAAATTTTTGCAGCAATATTTCAATAGTGCGCAATATTACAAAAATTTTTGCAGCAATATTGAAATTATAATATTAGAAATGTTGCAATAATATTGTAAAATATTATAATTTTAATATTTTGTGGAAAATACTGCAATATTTATTACAATTCAGTAAATATTAGGTGTAGTAAAAAGAAATCCATTATTTTTCCATTCAATTTCAAAATCAATTGCAAAAATAATGGATTTCTTTTTACTACATCTAATATTAGGGTTGCCACAGAAAATGAATTTTAAAATTTCTTGATTTTTTTCAGATTTTTCAGATGAAAATAGAAAATTTTCCATGAATAATATAATATAAAGTATATAAATTTTAATATTTAGACTCAAGTAGGAACTCATTGTAGGAAAGCTAGTCTATATTAAAAATAACGCAAAAAAGCTTAGTAGCTTTAAGTAGATTTTAAGTAAATTCAAGCCTAAATTCACAGCATAAAATAAATTAGTTTTAGAAAAAAAAATGCAATTATGACGAAAAAGAGGGCTTAAATAAAAATACTGAAAATAAAATAAAATATAAATATAAATTATTTTATTAAAGTCGTTTAAAGTGCACAAGTTTTGAACGTATATTACTATAAACATCAGATATAATATTTAATTAATAATATTTATAAATAATAATAATTATTTAGAATAGGAGCAATTTCAGAGAATTGTGAGCAAATTTCGAAAATTCCAGGCTATTTTACATTTTCGACTGACTTTTCCATGACATTTCAATTTCAATTTCCCTGACTTCTTTCGGTTTTTCCGGTTTTCCAAATCTGTGGCAACCCTGATATAAGTATGCGGTCTCGCTCCTACAGAGATACCTAGAGGAATAAGTTTTTCGTAAGAAGGAAACGTCCAGAAGTCCTATAAAACTGGTCTTTTACTTACATTACATTTTAATTATATTAGTTGCAAACTGATCGCAAGTTTGTTATGACAGTCAATATGAAGCGTTGATTTCAAAATGCAAACTTCAGATTCTAAAATCGGCTTAAAAAGGAGTATGCAACTCGAATGGGAATCCCCATTGAGAATTGAAACATAACTTGGATGTGCTTTTTAAACCTCCGAATATTTTAAATTCAATCTAGGATGTTTAATAAATAATGGTTCTCTCTAAAATCGATTTTTCAGATCGATCCGTAAAAAAATCGGCTATGAAAAATCGATCCACTGAAAATTAAATCTTGAATCGAACCTTAATTGAGCGAAGGGAAAAAAAAATCATGGATTTTAGACTAGGAATTGGACCAAACGATTTTTTATTACTGGCAATGAATCTGTAAATGAAATTGTATCATTTCATGTTTTTGATAAAGTTAATCTTAAATATATCATAAGACAGTGTGGTAGAAGTCTAGAAAAAAATTTAAATTTATCGGATAGTATCATTGAAAAATATAAAACTTAAAGAACCGTTGTTTATAAATATGTTTATTTTATAAACTCTTTGGCTTCACAAACTTTTATCACATTGTATATATCCATAGACAATGATTCATTCTTTTCTAAATCTAATGAATCAAGTTCTACAATTGTCTATTCTCTGCTCTGTTCTATCTATGTAAAAAAAAAATATAATAATTAACAGTCTTTCTATTAACAGTCATTCCATTCTTCAAAAGGCATAGTCAGTTTCATAATAATCGATATAACTTTGACAGTGTAACAGAAAGTGTGCCGTGTAACAGAGGTCACAGTTGATTATTCTTCTTTCACTTAACTGTGATTGACCAATTTCTTACGTTTACGACTTGCGATCCTATTGTAGAATAGGCGTAATTAGATATCATATCGTCGTCATATATGTCAGATCACGTTGGATATCGTGATCTTGTGTGAATCTTACATAAGGATCATCTAGTCTCAAGAAGCGATTCAATAAATTAATCGAAGCTGTATGATCTAAAAAATCGAGGCAAAAGAATCGTTTCATATAAAAATCGATTCAAAATCGTCCATCACTAATTCTCTCTTTCTTTCTCGCGCTCCTCTCCCTTCTCCTTCTTCCTTCCTCTTTTTTTACATTTTTATAGTTGATTCCGATAACGATCTGCCTTCCAGCGGAAGATTTCACGCTGATAAGAAAGATGCGGTGAACGAAAGGTGAATCGGCTATGACGCGAGCGGGCAGACGTGATCACGTGTCACACTCATTCGATCGATTCGCTTACGCGAGGAATCAGACGCGGCGAGAATTTCCGCCGATGCGACGGGGCGAATCGATTCGACACCTTGAATTCGCGGAGCGACGTTTCCAGCCGAGCGGTGCCGACGCGCGATCGAAACTCACGTGATTATTACGTAATCACATTCACCTGTTTTTAACTCAACGACCAGCCGAAGTTTTCACCCCGTCGTGTCACGTCGGTCTGTTAAACTTTTTCCGTAATTATATAGGTGTATATATTATATCAATTAAATATTTCACACGCGACGTTTTCTGATGTCTTGAAACGTTACGTTAGGGAAAATCATCGAATCACATCATACTATCTCGTTTCTTTGTTTTCTCATACAAGAATGGAATTTTTGATATCAATGATATAATAGCGCTAAGTACTTATTTTGATAAACGATGATGCTAAGTTAGAAATGAGAATTCTTCCTGATCCCGCAAAGTAACGGAAGGTGAGATAGAACGATGTGGGGGGGGGGGGGGGTTAAGTATCATGTTGAGAAAACGGCGACGCGTTATCGGCGGTGTGTGTGACGTAAGAAATACCTCGTATCGGTTATTTGCGACCGCGAGCTCTTTAAATCGATGAAAATCCCGACGGGGTGAGATGCGAACGCGTGTATCGCACATGACCGATAAGATTTCAGAAAAATTGTTCGTGTTATTTGCAAAAAAAACAGATAGTTGCTACTGTTATCCATCGTCGTGCGAGGATCAAACGTGCGTGATGGGAATTAATTTATTATTCGCCAGAAGAAAACAACCATATTTATATCTCGCGTTAAAAATAACATAATTTTAGTAAAGTTAAAAAAAGCTCGTAAATTTGCAACACAAATAAGGATGATGATAAAAGCAATAATAGACGTTACAAAACAAGTTTCAACAATAAATTAATATATTCTTTAAGAGAATAGAAAAAAAATAAATTTCAATCAACTCCTCACGGACGGTAATTTATTCTTTATAAAAAAATAATTCATATTTAAAAGAATATTTTTAATTCTTTTAAGAAAAAAATATCCTAAAATTAATTTCGTTCGTTTTAACTCCGCCGTGTATAATTTCGCCGGCGCGCTTTCGTCGTCTCGTAACAAAGGGATCATTGTACTTTCTCGCGTGTAAGTCAGGCTTCGGCCAGTTCGCCGTTTTACGTGCTCGCCCCAGAGTCGTATGTCTCGTGACGTCATCTCGACACGGTCTGGCAACACCGCTCGAGCGACGAACGACGCGCGACGTTGTCGGCTCGAATGAGCGAACGAACACAAAATTATTCTAAAATGATCATTAAAAGTCACTTTTCAATCATTTTTTATTTATTTTAATATCATTTTGACATTGCTGCTTGTTGTTCTGCTTGAGGCGCGCGCAACACGCTGGGTCTCCTTCGCCGGAAATTCGGGAATTCGGTCTCGTTTCTTCTAGACCCGCCGTGATTTCCGTTGGCATTCTTGTCGTCACGCACGCGTGCACGCACGTACGCGGTATGCACGCACGCACGTACGCACGATGACGAGCGTGATTTCATGCGGATACGTACATAGTAATACAGCCGCTATGTAACATATCAAACGAAAAGAATTTAAGCCGCAATTCAAACTGCGTCGATGCATTTTTTTTACTACAAAAACTCTCACATATGCATCGCCACTTGATAAATCCGTTTTTGCTGTGTCACTTTTACAGAAATCTAATACAAGCCAAAGAAATTACTAAAAGACAGTAATTAGAAAGATAATAATTAATTACTTATTTTAACTCTTAGTAAACACGACAATTTTCCAGTCCTTTACTACATACAACGAGTCATTCGTGTTCCACGTTGACATTCATCATTTTAATAAATCTACAAAAATTGTTAAGTGATTTCTTACATTGTACTTTAATACTTACATATTTGAAAAGTGTTTATAAGATTGTGCATTTTAAAAAATTATGTATAAATTAACTAATTCGCATACGGCTTAGTAGCGAGTCAGAGCGAAGAAGTGAGGAAATCAATGAGAAAAAAAGAAGGGGAAAATATCTGGTCTGAATTGGGCTTTATGCTCGTTCGTGTAAAAAAAACCGTAAGAACGACGCCAGCAACCTCTTCCGCCGATTGTGGAAAAGCGGCGGCCGCACCGCAGGTAGCTGGGGTTGCTGGGAGCGGATAATATCGTGCTGTCACGTCATACGGTCTCCCGCCGGTCGGTCGGAGAAAATCAATCCGCTTCGCGCGCGCGGAATGCTACTAACCTTCTCACGGAAAAGCGGGCGAATGGCGACTACTAACCGTGCGGAAAACATCGACGCGCCTCAAGGGTCCGTTGCGATATTGACCCGAGGTTGCGTTAGGTTATTTCTGTCGGGGCGAAGAGACGAGGGTGAGGATGACAGAAGAATAGGAGGGGAGGAAAGGGGGGGGGGGATTCGTGTATATTTTCAGATAGAACACTCGGATTTCCGCGAATCCCGGATTCTCACTTCCTTTACTTTAAGCACCATTCTTCTTTCCCCCTCCCCCCCTCTCTCACTCTCTCTCTGTCATTCTCTCGATCCTTATCTTCGTTTGTATTAATGTTTCCAATTTTCTTTAAGCGTTTGAGAGAATTCCATTCCAGATTTTAGAGCTCAATAAATGATAATTTCTCTCCATTTTTTGTCTCTCTCGCACTTTCGAATCTTCCCTCGCTCTCTCCTCGTCTTGCAGGAAACATGAAGAGAAGGAGGGAAAAAGAGAGGACGATGCGCGTTGATCCACGCCGACAGCGTGTCATTTCATGAATATTGGCCTTCGACCGTGTCCTTGGCCCCGTATCGGTTCGCGAGGGATATCGTGCGCGTATTGTGCCGTTCGCTCACTCGTTCATCCATTCCGTTCATTCGTTCACGTTCGCCTCGCGTTTGCTCGCTCGCGTATTTGCGAAATCCGCGGAGTAACGGCCGGCTCCGAAATAGAAGTCGTGTATCGGCATCGCGCTTTACGGAACGCGTCTCTTTCTCTCCCTTTCTTGCCACTGACGTTTCCCTTTGACTACTGCGAGTTTCTTTACCGCGGACTAAGGAAATATTGCAATGATATATTGCAATATTTCCTACAAAATATTAAAATTACAATATTTTGCACAGATATTGTGAATAAAAGATTATAATTTCAATATTGCAGTAATATTGCAATTTTTCGTACTATAGGAATTATTATTTATGAGCACATATTGTGAAATTATTCGAAATTGATCCGATCGAAATTGTTCAGATATTCCTTAGATTTTTATTGTGTCTCTTTTCAGGGAAAACAAAATAATTTAGATTGGAATACATTTCGAACATTTTCATAACACATGAGGTTTTTTCAAGCATAAATATGAATATTTTAATTATCGGTGATTCATTAATTAATTGGCGTAAAGTGATAAAAAACCGCTGCAGCAAGAAACTTCTCTTAAGATCAATTCCTTCTTCAATATCGGTCTCAATTACGTCGCTCTTAATTTCAATTAATTTCATTCTCTATGTTCTTCAGTCGTGATGTGAATCGTCGATTCACGAACAAAAAAAATCTTAATGAACTTACACACTTTATCTGCACGTTTCAAATTTAAGATTGTAATTACCAAAGCAATCAAAATGATCAATTTATAATTTTTGAAAAAATTATATTCAAATTTATGATCTATGCTACATTTACTTAAATTTCTTGTAATTTTTATTGTAATGTGTAAATGATTAAATTAAACAATTTGCTTTTCCTTTATTTTCCTATTAATATTATTTAACTATTTAATTTTATAAAACTTTTATTTAAATAAAAACAAATATGCAAGGTGCGTTATCAAAATCTGGACAAATTTAAATTTTCCACTATATTGTGCCTCCGCCAGAAATTGTTGTTGACGTCCGAAAAAGTCTGATGCTTCTAGTAAACAGTCATATTCTCAAAATGATCGCGATGTTGAAACCAAATGCGGAATATAATTGAAGAGCCGCGATCATCGAAGACTTTTGCGTTGGACGCTCAGCAATAATTCGGTTTTTTGGATCCGAAATCAACCGTTTATGACGTTGTGGTAAAATATACGGCTCTAGAACAGTCCAACGAAGTTCCAGCGAGTTCATTTGAAAGAACGCACTGCGAGGATCCCCACAGTCGTTGAAAGGACTCAAGCGCTGATTTCGGATGACCTAAGGCAATCGTTACGAAAATTAGCATCGATTGTTGATGTAAGCGAGCCAACAATGCGTCGAATTGCCGAGGAAGACCTTCAATACAAATCGTATACATTAAAGATACGACAGATGCTCTCATCTGCTGCCAGGACAAACCAAGTTGCTCCCATTCTGGTTTCCCAACAGCCCAGATTTAAATCCCTTGGACTACTACGGAGCGTAGTTGAAAGGGTCGCAAACAAGTCTCGGCATCCCAATGTGACGTCATTAAGGACCACTATTGAGACAGCATTCGTCGGCATGGACAGCGCTACATTACAACGTTCGTGCGAACTTCAGACCGAGAATAGAGATCATCATTCAAGCTAATGGGGGATATATCGAATAATTGTGCTCTACAGAGATCCCCCAAGTGCCATATAAAAAGATTTTTTGTAATATTTAATTTTTCATTAAAAATATTTTGTTTAAAAAAATTGTTCAATTTGTTCGGATTTTGATGACACTCTGCGTATATATATATATATATATATATATATATATATTATTT
>NW_012130080.1:3822209-3823200 GCF_000143395.1 Atta cephalotes | reverse complement strand
GTGTGTGTGTGTGTGTGTGTGTGTGTGTGTGTGTGTGTGTGTGTGTGTGTGTGTATGTGTATATTTTTTTTAGTGTTAAAAGAGCAGGTAAATCAATCAACAGCTGAAATCAATATCTGAAAAGGCTAGCCGACATGCAAAATCGTTTGAACATTGGACTTCAAATCGATTGATAATGTAATATTTCCTAGTCTTTCAACTTTTACGATTTCACGTTATGCGATTATGAATCGCATGAATCTCGATAATGGTTAAAGTATGAACCTGTCGCTAAGAATACGTACTTTAGAAAGGGACCTTTTCGGCATTATTTATAGTCTCGGTAATAGTTAAACCTAAAATTTTGCTATGCGCGAAGAATTTTCACACTGTGAAAATCTATTATTCTTTACAAGTTTTCTTTTAAAGGACATGTTGCCGCAACCTTTCTTAAAAGAAAAAAAGACAGCTCCTGTTCTCTCGAGCCCCTCCCTTCTTCTATTTCTTTTTTATTTTTTTTATTCTTTTTTTCTTTTATTCTTTTAAGATCAGAATCGTAATATTTAAATCTTTGTGGAAAAAAGATTTTTCTATTAAATTAAAAAAAAATGGACGCTAAAGATATTTCTTAGCTAATTATATAATTATAGATCCTAATCTTTTTCCTGAATAAGAAAGACTTCATTTTGGAATATTCAAAGTGAAACCGTTGCCGGAAAAAAAGAAGGGCCGACACGTACCTAAATCATAACGCATCAATCAATCATTCTGAATCTTTCCTTTCTTTCCACTTCACGGAAAAGAAGAATTGTGGTTGATTCTCTGCATTATGTGTTAAGGCATAGGTTCCCAACGTGGGCGTTATCATCCCCCGGTGAGCGTTGAGGAAATCTAGAGGGGCTTAATTGTCCTAAGGGCAGTAGGAAGAGCAAGTAGATAAAAGAACACACACACACACACACACACACACACACACACACACACGCGCGCGCGCGCGCGCGCGCGCGCGTCG
>NW_012130080.1:3803631-3821311 GCF_000143395.1 Atta cephalotes | reverse complement strand
CAACACACACACACACACACACACACACACACACACACACGCGCGCGCGCGCGCGCGCGCGCGCGTGCCTGAGAAATTTAAATCCCTAAATATTTTCTAAATATTTAAACATTCACTTGATTATATAAATATTACAAATAGCAAACATTAGTAATAAACGCAAAAACTGAATAGAACAATTATCTTAAGATTGCAATGATCGATTTGGACAATATTATTACGATTGATTGATATTGAACAATAACGAAATGGAATTTATCAAAAAAAACAAAGAGAAAAGTGATTTGGAATTTATAACTCATTATGTATAATCTAAATTTTATTACTAACCGATTTGGCGTTACGAACTTTTTTTATTTTTATTTTTATATACTATACTTGTTACACTGAAGATGACGTAATGTTGAAGGTTGAAATGTATATCTATTGTATATTCTTATCTATGTTATAATTAAATATCAATTTAGCACTCGACATTTAGCGTTTACTCGTAGCCTATACAAAATTTAAATTTTTAACAAATATTATAGTTATGCATTTTTATAAGAATCAAGTGTGTCAATCAATTCTCTATTGTTGTCATATTGATTTAAATTGTATGATATGTAAGATTTGTTTTTTTATTATGTGCAATTTTTTCAGCTAATGTTTTCTTGTACAGAATGCTCGAAGTAAATGCATCTGTATGTTTTGTCAGGTTCATTAATAGAGTGCGGACATTTGTTCATGATTTCGCGCGCGGAGTACCGGTGTGTAATATTTTTTATTTGTTTCTGTGTAATTTTCTTTTGTTGCTTTATTTAGAGATTTGTTTGGGGGTTTACCAGTTTATCCGCGAAAGGGGCGCTAAACAAAAAAAAACTTAGAATAGAGACGATGAGCCAAAAAGAGTTGGAAAACTATGTGTCCTGCATGAAAAAATCGTGACAATTTTTTAAAATCTAGAATTTTTATATTTGGTTGTATTCGGGATAAAAAATAAAATAGAGTTAGCAGGTCAGGCGTTAGAACTCTTGGTGCCAGCATTTTCTTCAAAGACGTCAAAAAAAATAGTGTCACAAAAGTATTTTCTAAAAGCTAAAACTTTATGTACGGATATACAACAATATAGAAATATAATCGTCAGACAGCCCAGCGTCAGAACATGTGTCAACAGTACCTTAAAGTTGCAAAAATATATATATATATAACGTGATATTTATATACGAAAAAAATAGTCAGACGGCTTTTTGACGGGACTATTGGATATAACGGGTGAACAAAAAATATTATTGAAAGTTTTTAAATTCAATTTTTATAATTGAATTTTGTTTTATTATAATTTTTAATTTTATATTATTTAAATGTATAACTAAATTAATATTTTTAATATTGTTTCGACATGTTTGGTTAATAAAATTTGACAAACTTAATGTTTTTAATATTGTTTCGATATAATTAATATTTTTAAAAAGTTTCCAATTTCTAAACAGACATAAATGTTTGATTTATTGCTCATATAATTATATTTATAATTATCTATATATATTTTTATTTATATTTTTCTCACTTTTATCAAAAAATAATGTTTTTAAATTAATATTATTTAATTACATGTAAAAGTTATACAACAGGACCCAGGATGGAAAGTAATACAAATCAATGTAGCCAAGGACTGCGCGCGTAACATCATCCCTTTGATCGCATCTGACGAGATATTAGTCCCATCAAATGCCGTGTAATTATTTTTTTCGTATATAGCATTAAATAATTTAGTGCTCTGCCAAATTTCATATTTTACAAAATAATCACGTTATATATATTTTTTTACAACTTTAAGATAGTGCTGACGTTACATGTCTAACGCTGGGCTGTTTGACGATTATATTTCTACATCTTGTTGTGTAAACTATCCGTACATAAATTTTTAGCTTTTAGAAAATAGTTTTTGTAATACTACTTTTTTTAACGTCTTTGAAGGAATGCCAGCGCCAGGGGTTCTAACGTCTATCCTGCTGACTCTAGCATTTTGCTATTTATTCTGAATGCAACGAAAAAAGCTAGATTTTATATTTTATTATATTAGCTTTCTTATTTTAGGAAATAGTTACGATTTTTTCATGTGGTCTCCCGGTATGTCTATATCTAGGTCGCGGCCCTTTGAGTCATAGAGTTCGTAAATCTTTTTCTTGCTCTTTTTCAAAGATAAAACACTAAAAAAAATTTAACTTTAACTTTTTAAATTATCATTATCAAATCAGAATCGGTTTCTATAAAAGATGTTTAACTTTTTCAAAGTCACATATTATGATACTCTGCTATTTAAAAAACTGACAATGACTAAAAAAGATCTACTACAATAAACTTTGCACAATAGTGCAGTATATGTACTTCAAGGAAGTTCCAATTCAAACACATTCCTTTATAAAGAGTACTTCTTATATCTGAAAGAGTACCGATTAAGCGAGCGTTCTCTCGAGGCAATAGATCATCACAATTCCGTCGCAAACACATAATTGTTCATAAAAAAAACAGAGCATTAAACAAAATATCTTTTAAAACGTGAACATATAATAAATATAAATCCTAAACAGTTAAATTAGATCTTTAATGTTTAAATTATTCAGTGTAAATTTATATCATATCTAATTCTGTAAACTAGACGCCGAATATAATTTTTGCTATCTTAAAACAATCCTAACAGAACTATAGAATAATAATATTATAAATTAAATTAACAAGTAATTTAATAATATAGACAGACTTCTTATAAGCATCTTAGAAAGATCTTAACAGTCTGATAAGCATCTTAACATTTGTATATAAATTGCGAGAAATAAGAGTATTTATTACTATTATGTCTTTACAATGCCAACAGGAACAATTTATATACGTGCTGTAGAGTAGCACAGTGTCTCCTCGCCCACGTTACAGCTATAAAGGGAAGAGCAATGGGTCGCTAACCAGGATTAATCAACCCGCAGACTGTCGGCGCGCGATTCGCCCTTTAGCCGTCATCTAGTTAATAGACACGTCGCAGCACAAAGGCCGCGCGCGAATTCGCGCCGGCAATTTTCGCATTTGCCGAACGAAAACGGCGCCGCTTGCCATTGTGACGATAATAACCAGCGTGACGACCGATCATTCTGCTCATCGAGCATGCGCATCCTTTAAAATTTAAATCGACCCGTCGAATGACCTGGCGATCGGAGAGGAAAAAAGAAAGGAAACGGGCAAAAGAAAGGACTAGCCCGGGCATTCGACCTAATTCGACCTGTCCACTGATAACGGTGACGTCACACAGCGTACTCTATACTCGTTACTAGTCACGGACCGTAGTACGTGACGAGAGCGGTGACGAGCGTGACGATAATAATACTACCACCGCGTACTACGTATGTTATACGCGTTAATGTTAAATCGCGCAGCTCTCGTGACACGCTTTCGGCCGGCTCACGCGCGCCGATTGACACCTTCAAGCCTGAGACACAATTGAAAAGCACAGATAATAGGAACAGGAAATAACAGACTTCAATCTATCAGAAATTGTGAATATATATCACAGCAGATACATTGCAATTGGGTCTCAGGCTTAACCTTCCTACCATTTTCTTGTTCGTACTTTATTTTTCATATAAATTGTTCTTACATATTAGATCGGGAAAAAAGTTTGTATTTAAAAAAATTTTTTTGCAAAAGTTTTTCATTTGTTGCGAAATTTTCGTTATCGCTTTATCATTCACTAGAGCAAAGTTTCAGCTTTAAGAATCTATTTTTTAAATTGCGGTATTGCTGATGATTTTTATCGGAGTTGTGAGCAATGGAAGTTAAAATGTTCCTTTCTTTAATTCGCGAATAATTCAGGAACAAAAAAATCATAAGAACAAAAAAAATAATTTTCTAGAGAAAGCTTCAAGCTTTCATGATAAGTAGTTGAAAATTTTTGTAAATTTTTTTTTGGGCACGTGAGATCCCCAAAGTGAAAAAAAAATTTTTCATTTTTTTCAGCTTGTAGTTTTTTAAATGTAAAAATTATCAAACTCACAGAAGATCAAAAAATATAGTAATCTTTCGAAAGTAGAGATTTTAAGCTTTAAAATTTAAAATCCTTTTTTTAAATTTAAATTTCGTTCATTTTTGACGAAGATATTGTATATACAATTTTGAATTAAAAATACGAAAGAAACTTTTTCCCTAACCCAATATTTATTTCTGTAATATTTTTATACATTGTATGCACTTGTCATACGTTCTTCGAAGGCTTATCCTGGAATGATGTGCTTTATCTATTTTTTTATCTATGAAGAGATGAGTGTAAATTTGCAATGTTTACTTTAAAATGAAATTCGATATAAATTCGAAGTAAACTTGGGATCTGTGGAAATTAGTTATGGATTTAATGATATCTCAGAATCACTCTTAATTTTACTCCAAGTATTTCCTCCTCGTTATTATTTCTGCGAGTGAAACGCAAATAAAATAGCATATTTCTTCTAATAGTTTACGCGACTTTGTCTGTCTATCCGCGTGTAAATTTGACAATGATTTTGTAATATCAGAAATAACTTCAAACATATTAAAGTTATTCTTATGGGGTTTTTACAACAAGTTACCTAAATTTTAAGTCTCAAGCCATAAGAAATTAACTAATCACAGTGGACTACTTTTCTTACATTCCTGTGCCTGATTAATTTCTTACTGCTTGAGACTTAAAGCTTAAGTAACAATTTATTTTAGAATATGCGTTAATTTTATTTGAAGTATTTTCTCATTAGTTCTTTCACAATGCGTACGTTTTCTGCGTTGAAGTGAAAAGCAGTGTGTTTCCTCTAACGATTTATGACGAAAAAGAAAGAACAGGCTAATGTGAAAAGATGAAAATTAATGCGCACAAATTGAATTATCTCGAGAGGAAACATGGAATAATTCCGTGCAACCAACTATGATATTTTTGTCCCCTCGGATTGAGTAGTGTAGTGCATGCGCATGCTTACGTGTTCACATTGCGGAGAAGCGCGAAACGAAGTACGGTGAGAAAACGAAAGTATGGTGGCCGGGGGAGTTGCTCTCTCGCGGATCGATAGCGGCTTTTTCATCGTCAACGTCGTCGCCGCTGATATCATCAGCGTCGCCGTCGTCCTTCTTCTGGGCGCCGTGTTGCCCGGGCTTGCGCGATGATGTCATATATTCGGCCGAGTTTACGCGTGTTTGTAAACAGGCCGAGCGAAAGAGATGCATGCAAAAAGAAAAAGAGAGGAGAGATGAATGCGAAAGGGTGAGACGGGAAGCGAGAGAATGGACGATGGAGAGGAAACGTCTCCCCAGGGCTAAGTTCAAATGGGCCCTTTATTTGCCGAGACGATTTATGCACTTGCCGAAAGGTTTTTTAATGAGAGAGATCGCCGGAAATGATACTAGATGATACTAACGGTGCTCTTTGTTTCAGATTGTATCGTTAAGTTTGTTTAACTCTCCGGCGCTAAGTGGTTTTATTAAATCCATTCAGTTATAAATCTTTTTGTAAAAAAAATGTCAAGTTCATTTTCTTTGTTATATTTGTATAAATTTAGATTATTCTTATTAAAATATAATTATTAAAATATAATTATTCATTATTATTTATTATCATTTTGATATCTTGAAATTAATTAATATCTTTTAAGTAACATAAATTAAATGCATCTTAATTTATCCCGTTTTAATATATGATTATATAAAGATTAAAGTATTAATTTATTAAAATTTAATATTTTTCGCGTTCCATTTTGCGTTTACAACATTTGTAAGTATCATTCTTGTTTAACGTTTTTTAAACGACTAAGACGAATTGATGCTTACAGCGTGAAAGTGAAATGCACCCATAATTAGAAAAATGTAATCTCATTCGTATTATTACATTCTCGATCGTAATGGAAGAAAATGAGCAAGAAAGAGTTTGCGATTGAACGACTGGCTCCTACGTGTCTCCAGTACTGCAAACTCGAGCTGCACAGAAGTGTTTGCATAAAATGACATACGAATATTACTATTTAAAGTTTACGTTTCGATTTTAAATTATCATATTACTTAAATTAAATACTTTTTAATATTATTAAAACATAAATTCTATTCTGTGCATATATTTGTGAAAGTTTCAAAACATTTATCAAAGTAAATAATTATAAGAATCATAATAAATAATAAATCTCATAAAATTATTGCGTGTAAAACAGAAAAAAGAAAAAAAGAATTAGTTTACAAAAAACTTCATAATTCTTAATAAATAATATTACATTAATTTATAATATAATACAATTTGATTATATAATTTAGAAAATAAATATAATTTAGAAGATAAATTGAGTAATGAGATTTTATTTACGTAAATTAAGTTCAATTAGTTTAAGTAATTAGTGTCAGATAGGAAATACTTTTATGGGATTTTTTGTTAATTTATAGTTTTCAATCGCATTTAAAGAAAAAATTTCTATCATAATTTTAGACATATGTGAGATTGATATATGTTTTTTTTAGCAATCTTAATTTTAATACCTTAAATAACTATATATAATATGTACATAAATGTACATAAATATAGATAATAAAATTTCAAGTTTAAAATTTTTACTATATTGATTTATTTTTGTGTGAATACGAATCATATAAAAATAAAACTATCAAATGCATGCTAAAAGCATTCAATCCACAGAAATATATCTAGAGACATATGTATAAAAAAAAGGATATCAAAATTAAGATTGTATTCTTTATTATTATATGGAATCATTTCGCAAACGTGTTTTTTTATACAAAGTTTTTATCCTACGATTATATATGAAAACATGAATTTTGCAATGTAAAGTTTAATTTTTGTATTATGATAGAAACAACAATTAGTTTATTTATATATGCTCTCTTCCATAAAATGATATATTCTTCGTTTTAATGTACGAATAAAAAATATATTAATATATTAATATATTATATATTAATATATAAAAATTTTTTATATATAAGAATCTTTTATCATTTGGCAAATAGCGAATAAAAGAATTGACAAGTTTTGAAGCACATAGCCAATGACATAAACAATTAGCTGATTTATAAAAGCATAAAGGGACACATTTTGCATCCTATGTCATTTTATTTCATTCTAACGTTCGAATGTTGAATGATGCAAAAAATAAAAATATAAATTATGAAAATGTAAATAATGTGAATCCAAGTTACGATGAAAATAATTAGATAACTAATCTACAAAAGCATCTTTTGCATAAAGTGACACATTTTTCACCTCATATTAACACATGAAAAAATATGCAAAACGAAAATCGTACAATCAGTTTCAGTTTAACAATAAAAAGAATTAGCTGATCTATAAAAGCATCTTTTATATAAAGTAACACATTTTTTGTCTTATTCTAACACACGAAAAAATATATAGAATGATATAAAATTATTCCATTTGAGTTTTAATGATAAAAACTGTTTAACTGATCTATAAAAGCATCTTTTGCATAAAGTGACACATTTTTTATCTCATGCTAACACATGAAGAAGTATACAGAATGATGAAAATCGTATAGTCAATTTCAGTTTAATGATAAAGAAGATTAGCTGAATTGTCTTGTACGCGTTTCTTCTTCGTGCAGCTCGGCTTTGTCGAGCTTCGGTTGCCTTGGTTGCGTTGATCTCTCATTTTCTCGTACGTGGCCGTGACGTCACGCATTGCAAGTTGAACAGAAAAGAGAGACCACGATAGTATTAGGAGTAAGAGAGAAGCGGTAGTCAGGCCATGAGAGAGGAACAAGGGAAAGGGACGAGATGCGACGTGCGCTATACTGGGTGTCCCTCAAAAATCACGTTGATCTCTCAATCAATTATTTTCGATTTTCTCTCGATGAGAAATTCGATGAGGATATGATGGAATTATTTACGCACGATCAAGAATTTAAAAATAATATTTAAGAAATTTAAGACAGTTAAAAAAAGATTAGTATATATAAAGATTAGTATATAGTTCATAAAAAAGTTAATGAAAAGATTTAATAAATCGGGTTTAACCCAAACTCGTGTAAATTAATTCCGATGACGGAATCTTATTTCTCAACTTGTATCCGAGATTTTATCATGACAAAGGAATAGCATTGAATTTTCACATCAACAGTAAATCGACATGAAATTCGTCTTCTCGTGAATCCGAATTGTGGTTGAAATTACATCCGGCGGCTGTAGACACCCTATACACTGTACACACGGCTGTTATCTATGCACGCGATGATACCGTCCGTGTGTGGCCAGTGCCGCTGGCGGATTTCGGAAATATTGGACGCAATATACATCAAGTATGACAGCGCCTCCGGATTCTACAAACGAAACAATACATTTCATAACGAGCAAATACAGACGTGTGACATCCTAAATGAGCTTCTTAATTTGATATTAAAAATGGTCATCGTTTGAAATTAACAAGAATAAATTGGCACATTAATAGTACCGAGTACTATACGCCAGTCATACAAAATAAAAAATATATTTATTCCTCTATAAATATATTTTTTTACGTTGTTATAATTTTCAATAATAAAGAGAGGCAATCATCAATTTTTATGAATTCCCTAAATATCACACATTTTTATATCTGGGATAGAGAATCTCAAATAAGAAATTAGGCACTATTTTTTATTGAGCCGCTATATTTTCCAAAACTTGCTTAAAATAAAATGAGATAGTTGCATAAGATAGCATAAAGGGGCATGAACATAATCAATCTCATTCTACCTTAAGTAAATCCTGAAAAATATAGTTGGCCAAATGTATGGTATTCACCTTACTTGAGGATTTTTGATCTAAAATATGTATCATTTACGAAAAAATTATTTTCTCATCTATTGCGTAATAAAGGATGACTCAGAAATATTTCTGAGTCACATTTCAATGTTGCATCGCATGTGTCATATTCGTAATAATCATCTATAACCGTTGCTACTTAATCATTCATTCGCTATTGGGCCGACTTTTATGAACTCATGAAACATTTCGCAAACAAGATCGTGACGATTCATCGATGCTTCTCACAATCAGGGTCCCTATTCTTGAAAAGTATCGCATACGAAAAAGGGATGTATATATAGTATTTGTAACGTTATTAGGGAATTTCCCTAATTTTTCGTATGTAGTATTTTTCAAAAATAGGAGCCCTATTCTTCATGCTGTACAGACATTGTATTACCATAACATTTTTTTTCTTTTTTTTTCTTTGTTAGACTAATCTGCTGTACGGACTTTCTCCGTTCCAAGAGGATCGTCTCCCTTGAATCTTTCTATCATATTCTGATCAGATTAGTCTTTTTCCTTTCTGTTTGTTTACATTTCACCGATCGGCATTGATATATTCTTCACAATTCACCAGGTATATCGTCTCTGGATTTCTCCGAGACCAGTCTGCAAATTCCGATCAATCTTTTGCGGCTTGCCGATTTTGTTGATTTTACGATGATTGAAGACGAATCTTTTTCTTATGACATACGTCAAATAAATGAATGTCTTCTTCGTGAATTAAAATGTAGACATGAAAGGAGTCTTTTAAGAAATTTAATTTGATTAAGGCGATTAAAGAACAGCGTTAACTAATAACAATAATAAACTGCTCGATTATTTGACAAAGCAAAATAACAAAATAATGACTAAAACGAGCATAAAAGTTTTAAGATTACAGTAAAATAATATATATTTGAGATACAATATCAATCAATTCTTATACATTAAAACGTTTCGACACTCACAGTCTTCTTTTACTTAACAATATAATAATCTAACCGCAATTAAAAAACGGAACTAATGTCGTAATTGTAATGTTGTAATGTTATGAGCGTCTAAAGTGTTGATATACCATATCCATAAGAGTATTATCATGATGTTATACAATATAATTAAATCTTCGTTCAAGGGTGAGAATCACGTTAAGTCCAACGAGAAAAGTCAATGGTAAAAATTAATCTGAGAACAAAATTTAATAAAATTGTATAAGAATTGTGATGAAATAGAATTAAATGTATCAAGTAGTCGAATTATCTTATATTCATGGTGTGATTGATTGACATGAAGCTGTCAGGACCCTACTAATAGATTATAATAAAATTATATAATTCAGAGTCATTCATACTAAGATAAACAATGTTAACCAGCAATAACAACACATATATATGAGACAGTGAGCTTAAACGATATTAATTATCCGTAACCAATAATATGTAGACTTTAGAATGTACGTTATATATAAGCCAATCAATTCAAAATGCAGTAACCAACCAATCAATTAGAGTCATTAAAAATTTCTTTAAAAATATCAAAATAGGAACCATTCAGTATTTCCGTATCTTTTCTACAATTGATATCATTCTTTTGCTCTTTAATGTAGATCATCTCCGTAATCAATCTTTTGTTGTAATTATGTCTAATATTTTATTTATTCTCCCAATCAAATATATGACCATATTCTAACATGTAATTAATGAATAACAGTTATCTGGATATGGATCCAATTTTATATAATTACAATGTTCTTTAATTCTCGTTTACAACTTCTTTTTGGCTCACATAAGAGGCATCGCAGTTTTTACAATTAATTCTGTATATTATATGGTCTGTAAAAGCTGGATCCGTTTTTGTTTTTTTGAATTTTGACAAACTTATTAAGTTTGTTAATCATGCGTTGACCAACTAATGTCATTGATTTATTAAATATTGACGTTGCCTTTTCAGTAATATCCTTCATATTTGGAATTACTATTAATTCTTTCTTAACAAGATTTCTGTGCTTTCCTTTTCTTCTTTTCGATTCTTTCTATTGAAAAAAGTTGATTTATCATTATAGATTTTTTATTCTTTTATTTATATTACTGAAAATAAATTCTAGAGGAGGAAAATAAATTCCACCCATTGCCTAGCAATAGTTTTATATATAATTCAAAATTCTTATTATAGAAAATTGGATAAGAGAGTAACATGCGTAACCTATCTCATATTGTAAATAGTAAATTCCTATTATTTTGTGATAATTTGGATAGTTTGAAAAAATGATAGATAACGTTCCGAAAACGAATTTTTGTGATACCAGTCAATAAATTTTGTTGTTGTCAATGATTAAAAATATGAGATTAAAAAATTCGTTGTCTAAAAAATTGAGACAACGATCATTCTCTTTTCTAAAATAAATTTAAGACGATCATAGTAACTATTGAATTTATTGACAATTTCATCTAATTTTTCTTTAGATGAAACGAGCAAGATATCGTCTACATATCTAAATTCTGATTGATATTGTATCTCAAATATATATTATTTTACTATAATCTAACAATTTTTATGCTCGTTTTTGGTCATTATCTTGTTATTTTACTTTGATTAAAGAACTAATAGAATTTTCGTTTGGAAAAAAATTTAATCTTTATTTTTATTTAATTTAATTCAATTTACTCTTGAATTTACTCTTCCGTTACAGACCGCAATATTATCTTACTAATATTATGACACATATAATAGAAAAAATATTTATTTTAAATACAAAAAATGTTTTATCATGATGAAGATTACCGCTGGCTTTAAATTGTTACGTCTCACTTTGTCTCCAAAATTAGCGTTATGTACAATTCATAGCAGACTTATAAAAATTGATCGTCACTATAGACTTTTTCACATTGTTTGTACAATATATCTCTCTTTATCTACATACACTGCAAACTGCCGCGTTGATTCACGCCTTTTCATTTTATTGAAAAATCGCTCCACTTGCAAATCGGCACGAATAATAAACAAGAGGAACTATGAATTCGATAAATTTATCTAATCACGCTATTCACAAATCTCATCCAAACCGCAGCTACAAAAGTCGAGAATTAGAAATCATGCACAGCACTTCCATGTATAGCACAGAAGCTTACAGATACATTGTAACGTTTGTTGGAATATTGCAATGTTATTCAATACTGTTAGAATAATCTGTGCTATATGGGCTGATACTACAAAAAAAGTCCGATAATACCTCCTAAGTAAAATAATTTCAATAAAGTGTTCTGTTATAATATATTCAAACGATTAAGAAATATAATTAAGAACGAAATACTTTTATGCTTTATGTATAAATAATATGATTGTAAATCAAATGTTTTTTGACAAATAAGATTCTCGGTAATAACGTAAGCGTTCTATTCAATTAGCGTTCATCATTTTGCTCAATTAATAAACTCTTACAATTAACAATTCGTAAGTAAAGTAACGAATTTTATTGAAGGAGATAATTTGCAAGATCTCAGCATGTTCAAGAATCAAAAAGGGAATTGTAAATTATTGTTCATCCACAATAATTATTTATGTAACATTCAAAAATTCGACTGTACCTCGCATTCCGAATTTTTTAGTGATTAAAAATCTAATTTGCCCAGCATTCTTCATGCAATCGAGTGCACATGGTATGCCGATTGCAAGGGTTTTTCAATAATGGAAAGCCCGGACGAGAACTCGTCAAAATACAAATTCCACAAAATTTATTTATTGGAAACGTATCATGCAAGTGCGTATAATATTGAATTTCGGATAACCCCTCGCATTTTAATTAGCTGTTAATTTGATTCTATTAATCGTGTTGTATCATATAGTATCAGGGCAAAACTGCCGACGCAATTTTCAAATCTTTCGATTATTAACTGAAATTTCACAGGTATAAAACGGATGAATTTTGCCCCGAGCGAACGTCACGTCATTTAATCAATAAATGGAATCGTAAATAAATAGTTAAAATAAAAATTTTTAGTATCAAATACTCGGCGAATACAATCGATGTTGTAAAAACTGTTCTGTCATTTGAGGCTCGTTCTCGTTATCTCATTCGCGAAACATCGTGTCAAGCGGATTGTAGCTCCTCTTGTGCAATTATATTTCTTTCACGTTAATTGTTTTTTCGTTACAATATCATAAAATATACATCAAGAGTGCTGCACGGATGATGATAATTAATTGCTTTTTCGTGAGTAATTTTTATGCGAGTGCAATAAAAGACTTTGGAAGGAGAAGGCAGGTAATGATAGAACAATCGTAGGATGAGTAATTTAATTTTTATTATTTCATTCGTTGCCTGTAAAATTAATCGTTCGTACTTGATGCGTAAAGCAATTATTTTTTTCAAATAATTACTTTGGGCGCTGTTATAATTTTGTTATTCGTATTTTGTAATTTAACGTAATATGTGTGCGTAATAATAACATTTTTTAAATATGATGAAGGATTGATGACATTGAAGTGTACTTGTTTTATTTTTCCCTTCTCAAATATTTCAAAATAAAATTTGAAGTCTGCATTTGATCGTTCTGTATTTTCTGTCGGAATTTATAAATTTAAAAATATTATATAAATTAATGCAAGAGAAAACAATTTAAAAGTTATTTTAATATGCGTACATCACAAATATAAATTATAGTCACGTATCGTATTCCATTTAATTTGTTGAATAAAAAACTATTTTTAATTATTGATCGTATTTATTCTAATCACATCAATTTTATTCTAACTTTTCATAATCCATCCATTAATACATCCATTTTTACAATTTCATCAAAATATATCGAGTATTCGAAAAATATATACTCTCTAAATTTTTTGAAATGGATTTCACTCTAAAGAGTGAAATTTAAACCAATCTTGAAAAAAAGAGACTCAATTTTCAATCTTTAAGAGTAAGATTTCACAATCCAGAGTAACAATTCAATCTAAAAGTTAGAGAATAAGTATTGTAATTTGTAAACATGTACATAAATGCCGTGCAAAATTTTTAATCAGTCTTATATATAGATATTCCACTTGAGAACAGAACGAGATAAAATATTCGCGTTTTAAACGGAAAGGAGGGTTGGCCTATCTAATCACATTCGTCGGCGAATGTACGACTTCGTGGCAGCGCGTGAGTCTCAAAAAGCAGCGAAAGCAAACACTCATTAAAGGTGAACGTTGCACCGGTTCGTTTTCTCTTATTTTTGCCGTTTGATTTTCGAGTCGAGCTGATCAACTGGCCAAGCTCGCGCCTCGAGACTGGCGTCCTAAAATGCATATTGCACCGGTTCGCCTTAATGGCGGGATGGCGTGACGGCTTGCAGAGCGGGGTGGCGAACGAAACGACGAAAACGCGATGTCGCGTGTCCCGCGCCATGCGTTTCGTGGTCGCGTGTGTCGCGGATATTACACGCAATCCTTAGACCCCGTCCGAACTAAATGTCTCGCTGCACGAACGGACCTCTTGCGAGTTCGCCTCTCACTTACACTTTTAATTTTTTCACTTGATATTACGTACTCGATTGCGAGTTGTCTTGTCTTTGCTCGTTACAATTTTGCATTGTAAGAAGCTAAATATAAAATTGTAATGAAAGATTGCAATTCTAATCTCGATTTTTTTTATGTGGTTCGATAATCGAAAAATTTGTTTCAAGTTAATCCTAATCCTTTACAAAATTTTTATTTTTATCTTTTATTACTCTTTCAATATGAAATAATAATATTAAAAATTATGAAATAAGAAATAAACATTTTTAACAGAAAATTTTTTTCAGATTTTTTACAGATTTTATATTAACAAACAAATAAAGTCAAATATTAGAAAAAATTTTTTAAATAAAATATTAGTAAGAAGATAAATTTGATATTTGATTCTCATTTGACATTTAATTATTATTATTGAGCCATATAATATTATCTTTATATAAGAAAATTAACCAAAGTCTTTCTATTTCATAAAAAATAAGGAAATGCACAATTTTGATTTATGCGTTACGTATTACGCAAAATTCTGTTCTCCTAAACGATCGCTATATATAATGATTTCCTATTTAAACTGTTAATAATTAAAAGTTGAAATCGCTAACACGCGTGATTCGCGATGGATGTAAAGTCACATTCCGGATATAGCCATATTGATGAATGGAGAAATTGAATTAATAAAATAAGAATCTGACTAACGATTCGGCTTAACGATTGAGTTATTTCTATTCGCGTTAATGATTCGCGTGGATAATATATTTCTGTAATTTTATAAGAAGACTGATTGTGAGACGTATACAGAGAGAGAAACTACTATCGCTTCAGTTAATACCAGAGAGAATTCAAATAAAACGAGAAAAAATCTTGACGGTGAGCACGCAGTTATCCACCGTCTTGATGGACTTTCCGACAGCGCATCCGCTATTGGCTTCACCCGACGTGCAAAGAATGACCGTGTCATTATGCAGCACTTTCCCACGCAACAGGAGAACATGTCGACGTATACTATCAAAGTTCTCAGCTGAAGGGAGATACGCGAGACTGCGCAAGATAGTGCGCCGAGCTGGGAACTTACGGCCCTTTTCGTCCAAGAAGTTTGACCTCTTAACTTTGGGATATATCTCACGATGCTAGCTCGCTAGCATTGGAAAAAAGATGGGATATAGGAAGGTCTAATAATATCTTACAGCTTTCTTGAGCAGATAAGATTGCGCATCATAAAATTAAAAAGCAAATAGTACATAGATGAAATCTCGCGAGATAAAATCTATCACAAGATGTTCCGAAACTACCGCTATTATTTTAATGACAGCCCATTTGAGTCACTAGAAATCGATTCTTCTGAGTCCGACGGCAAAGCCGATAATCTAGCAACATTTCTGTTCCAGCGTGAATTGAAAAAAATACTAAATTTTAATAAATTTGTTTGACTAATTCTAAGTAAATATTTACTAAATGTAAATGTATATTTATTTAATACAAAAACTATTAAACAATCATTTTTTTATTAATAAATATTTATTTACTATCAGTAAATATTCACTTAGTTAATTATTATTCAAAGCAATATATATTAAACAATTTAATAAATTTCTTTTAGCATGTTGCAAATTTAATTTTTGAATTTTCATACAGAAATCATTTATATTGTAGAGACTGAATTTTTTTTCACAAATTTTTTTTCATTTAGCTTTTTCCGTATTTGTCACATTAAAATATTGAACTTTAACCCTGCTAGTCTGCACAAATTTATTATATGATCGTTTGGGTCAATATAATTAAAAAGTTGTAAAAAATAAGAGATAAAAATTTTTGCAGAAAAAAGAATTTATATTAACAGACGAAATCATCAAATACAAAAAAAGATTTTTAATAAAATATGAATAAAAAAATAAATTAGATTTTAGGTCAAATAGATCAATAAGACTAAAATAAGAAATATATAGAAGAAGCTAGAGATTAATAATACAGAAATAAACATTAATAATTCCGGTATATACCGTCGCACCTATCAAAAACTTAATTTATTAAGTATTATTTGTTCATAATAAACGAATTATATCAATAAAAACATTGTACAGTCTACCACTATAAAAAAAATATTAGAAATATCCGAAATATTTATTTTTCATATTAAATAAAAAATAAACTTTTTGAAACCCTTGCATTTTTGCCTATGGGAATGGGATATATGGCTAGTTGTAGGGGAAGGAGGGGAGAGCTCATGAAAAATTTACAAATAATGCATATAAATAAGACGTATAATGACACAATGACTTATAAAATGTATTGATAAAGTTTTATTAAAGAATAATGGTAAATATATATGTAAAGTAATAAATAATAATTATAATCTTCCTACATATATTACAAGTGTTATGACATGAGTACATATTTCATATAATGCATTTATTGCATTTAGTGCACTGAATTCAATCTGCGCACTTTGTATGCTTTGGACATAAATCCTGCTCGCTAAAAATGCCATATATCCCAAACAGGTGGAATATATAAGACAACAAATTAAAGAAAGAATACGAAAGCAAAGCACTTATTTTGCTACACAACATGTTTTACTATTCCATTACACGTATGTATCACGAAATAACTACTAAGTCTTTTACACATCCTACAGTAATCATTTAATGTAGATTATAATTTATGATTACTTGTTACAGTGACAAATCGATTCAATTCACAATAATTTCATTAATATTAACAGTAAGAAGATGAAATCATAATACAATACTAATATAACATAAAGGCATGTAAAAAGTCATCTACATAAGTCGCAAACACAGAACGCAGTTTGCAGACGCATTTGCGACAACCAAAAACTGTTATTAGTACTATTGCACTTCCGATTGGCTCGCAAATGCGTCTGCGAACTGCGTTCTGCGTTTGCAACTTATGTAAAAAACCCTTAACAGAATTGCAGGAAAATTACTCCCATTCCTTCTATTTTTTCTGACGGCATAAATTCTAGCGAGACGTATTTGCCGGAGTTACCCTATTGTAGTTCTGATTTGTAATCGCTGATGAAGACTCCAAAAGCTGAAACGTTCGAAATAAAGATAACTAGATTAAAGATAACCCTAGGATTATCTGCTTCTCCCAATTCCTCGTTCTTACAACAGCGTATGATTCTCATTAACCTTATTTGAACTCCTATTTATATTTTATTGTTAAACATTACTGTTACGTGTCAGATTTAAGACCGAAGCATAGACCTTTGTATAACGCATAATGCATAAAACATAAGAAAATTAAATAAACATTAATAACAATAAGGGCTACAAGCCAGATTTTAATATATTTAAATTTTTGAATAGATGTTTAACTTTATCGTCAGTGAAAAGGTCATCCTCAGTGAAAAATTTAAATATATTAAAATCTGGCTCATAACCTTTATTGTTAT
>NW_012130080.1:3798283-3803611 GCF_000143395.1 Atta cephalotes | reverse complement strand
TATCGTCAGTGAAAAGGTCATCCTCAGTGAAAAATTTAAATATATTAAAATCTGGCTCATAACCTTTATTGTTATTAATGTTTATTTAATTTTCTTATGTTTTATGCATTATGCGTTATACAAAAGTTTATGCTTCGGTCTTAAATCTGACACATAACAGTAGGTAAAATTTCATCATCGCTCGCAATGAAACTCAAGTATTGTATAAAATATAATATGAGATCTAGATTCTTGTGAATAAAATCATCACAATAATCATGCCAATAAGAGTCAACACATGTTGTTGGTACGTATATGTTTATTCAAGTAATATATATAATAGATTAATTACGTGAACGTTTCGATCCTTTGTTTAGGATCATCTTCAATGCTATTCCAATTAACGCTTTCGTCGTGAATGTGTCAAAAATTAAAAATTAAAACTAGTGTTGCAATTAAGCTTTTACATATAATACAGTTTCAAGAAATTATATTTTCCAGGCTTGGGGAGACGCCGATGCAGAATGTCGATTCTTTGTTCCCAGTCGCGTTGTGCCGTTAAGCGACTCGTTGCTGAAACACCTGACATCGCCAGGCGGTCGCCTGGTCAGGCTGGCAGGCAACAAGCAGCCAGCCAGCCAGCCAGCCAGGCAGCCCGCGTTATACGTAACTACATACCTGTGGCAGGTGAATCGAGTCAGGTGCTCCAACAGATGGGCGCCTTTACTCGAGAAAGCGTTAGAAAAGCGGTCTATTATAAATGTGGGTTACTATAATAGCTATGACTAACGCCCGATCGCCTGACGAGCTCTCATGCTCACGTCCGTAATTCACGAATTACTTTCGCGAGTTTTCAGGACTCAGTGAAATAAAATAATAATGATACGACTTATTTAAAATAAAAAATATAAAATAAGTTTCAGAAACTTATTTAAAGTACAAAAAAATCGTAGAAATCGTAATTGATACGACCCATTTATTTATTTAAAATATAGAATAACTTTAAAATAGAAAAATAACTTGTCTTTTATTTTAAATAAGTTTTCAAAGACGATTTCTTATTTTAAATAAGACATTCGAAAACTTACTTAAAATATAAAATAAGAAATATGTAATTTAAATAAACGTTTCAAATAGTAAGTACAAAATATTTTTATGATTTTGTTTAGTTAAATATATATATTTGAATATATACATTTATAAGTATAACGTTTCAGTTTTGTTATAACTATAATCTATAATTAATATTTAATAGTATTAACCCTTCGCAATAGTATTAACCCTTCCACAGGTGAAAAATTCAATCATATGTTCATACGTGGATATGTCTTGAATCTCATACATGATATACTTCATAAATATAATATAATTTGATTATTGATTGAATTGACTAATAGATAACCGTTACTTTTACTGACGGATCGGTAACATAATTGATACAATTTATTTAAAACAAAAAGTACAAAATAGTTTCTAGAAAATTATTTAAAATACAAAATCGATAAAAAATTGATTTATTTAAAAAACTGATACATTTATTTAAAATAAAAAATAAAATAAGTTCTAAAAACGTATTTAAAATATTAAATAAAAAAATAGATCAGAAGAAGTTTTTTAAAATCATATACTGTAATCATATGTTTATTAAAATCATAATACCAAATAACATTTTTTCTTTATTTAAAATATATATTTTAAATAAATTTATTTGAAATAAAAACCGAATCCGCGAGTTTTCACCCAATAATGCACGTCTAGAAAAGGATCGAGATTTTAATCTTGTTTGAATAAATATAATGTATTTATTTCAATGTATTTCAGGAAAGCACGTTCGCGAACTGCACAGAACACTCCAATAGAA
Source organism: Atta cephalotes (assembly GCF_000143395.1). Taxonomy (NCBI): domain Eukaryota; kingdom Metazoa; phylum Arthropoda; class Insecta; order Hymenoptera; family Formicidae; genus Atta; species Atta cephalotes. The sequence goes on along the minus strand of NW_012130080.1, from coordinate 3,801,771 downwards.
AAAAAAGACTAACAGGAAATAAAATCATACATTGAAAAAAAATATTGAAATTTAAATACGTGTTCGAATAATTCTAGTAAACGTAAATTCACTAAACATATATTTAACATAAACATATATTTATTTGATGCAAAATCCATTAATTTGATTTAACTATCTTTTACTTATTAAATAAACATTTACTTAGTACTTCAAAGAAATATATATTATTGAATTTCAGTAAATTTTTTTCAGTATAGCGTAATATGAAAATATTTTTATTCTTTCTTTTGAATAATTTCTTGCATATTTTAGCAACACACACACACACACACGCACACGCACACGCACACGCACACGCACACGCACACGCACACGCACACGCACACGCACACTCACACACGCGCACACTCACACACTTACAGACACACACTCACACACTTACAGACACACACTCACACACACTCACGCACACTCACGCACACTCGCACACACTCACACACGCACACATATACACACACACGCGCACACATATACACACACACGCGCACACGCACTCACACACCACACTCACACACCACACTCACACACCACACTCACACACACACACGCGCGCGCACACACACACACACACACACACACACACACACACACACACACGAATTTAACTTTGAATTTTATTTCGACTACGTGGAAGGCCGTCGAAGGCCGAATATTTAAATCCTTGATTTGTCAATCCGAGAAAGAAAGAATTCTCACCGCAACGAAACCCGCTCGAACGTCCTTCGACGGCGTTTCCGCGCGTCTCCGGGAGGAAGAAGCGTAACGAGCGTGTCTTCTTCTCTTTTCTTCATTCTTTTTGTTTCACGGACACGTGGCGCGAAGCATGCAGCGCATGCATGCGAACGAGTCCGAATGCGTATACGTAAGAGCGGAGCCGTATGTGCAGTCACGTGTAAGAATGGGACAGCGAAAACGTGACGCGATTATGCATTCTCGCTACGTCGTCATTTCTAGCTTGATGCATGAGCCAGCAACGAAGTAGCGGTCTCCATACCATGTGGTATGGTAATTTTATTAAACATATTCTTATTTAAAGAACACGGCATAATCGTGGAATGTACCAAGCGTCAATGGACGTTATTATCATCTATCGATCCTCTGACAATGTTTGATTATCATGAATGTGGATAATATATGGATCCATGTTTAGAAAATTGACGAATTGATTCAATCGTTTATGATAGCAAATGTTAATTTGATCGATTCAAGCGCTATTTTAATACATTTCAAATACTAAAACGAAATGATTAGCAAATGGATTTATCAATGTCAGCAATGTGAATTGCAACCTAACTTTTCAAAATCCAGTACTCCCAAAATACAAAATCATACATAAATATATTCCAAAGTAGACAATAAATTTATCGACACCGATATTGTAGCAATACAAAGACCTCGTAAAATCAAATCGTAAAGTTAGTAAAATTCTAGAATATCTTTCAGAATTCTTGCCACACATGCAAACTTATATAGAAGGAGAAATAAAGTTTATTACAGTTGAAAATAACTTTTCGTCACTTTCGGGAACTACCGAGATTATAACAGTCAATGCAAGCATAAATCGCAACGAATTGGTGCTTCTCCAAGAACAAATGTCCTCGTGAACGAGCGGAACACCTAGATTGGAACTTCGAACAGCTGCCAGCACTTCGTCCACGTCTGATTAGACAAAAGTAAAATATGTTTCCGAGTAAGATGTTATCGTTTCAAATCATAGCCGCTGCTCATTTCAGCCGGACCAGCCATTCCTTTTGCGTCGCGAGAAGGAACCAGCTGTTCTTAAAAATCATCAGGCACCTTTCGACGTTCGTGCACGTGCGAGAGATATACGCTGATTAATATCCAAAAATTGATCGTATCCTCTATTGTTATTTCTGTTTACTAAAAATTATTATTTTGAAGATAATTGTTTTTTATTTTTAGCACTTTTACAAGAAAGATCAATCGCAAACAGAAAAAAAAGAGATAATTCTATTTTCATAGAAGACAATGTATCCGTAAATAGCATAAATAGTGTCGTGCATGGCATGTATTTTGCATAATTTAACACGTACTCTGTCATTACGTGAGAAATTCAATTGTTTCTCAATGCAAGGTTACTTTATTTACGTTTTTTAATACACAACATTGAGAGATGCAAAAAGTAAAATAGAAATATCACGAGATGAAGTGGATTCTTGCATTAACTATTTGCATTAACTATGTTTAATGAGACTTATGTCATGTACATTTATAGTGATTTATCATTCTGCTCCATTTAAAACGCAAAGGAAATAAAAGTATCTTGCACCAGTTCGTGATTTCATTGCGTTAGTTTGTTACGATTTTATTGAATAAATGATTCATCCTCTACGCTATAACTATAACAACAGTCTATAAAAGCTGTCTATATCGTTGCGATTAAATTTCGTTTAATTTATATATAAAGCGCAGAAAAATAATTTTCATTTTTTACAATAGTATTGAATATAGTAACAAAAATGTTTAAATTGTTTAAAAAATAAATAAATTAGCAATTAATAACAATTAACATAAATCATTTATTACTAATATATTTGTAACTAATAATATTAAATAATAATTAATAAAATAATTTTAAATACTTTATAAAACTAGATTTGATTAGAATAAAGTCAATAATCTGCAATGAACTATTAATTAAATTTTTCTACGTTGAAAAAATTTTTGTACTCAACGATTCGCGGGTATTCTCATTAGCCCGGAATTTCCTTGTAATGAATATTTTTTAAAACTAGATATTTTTAATTAGAAAAATAATGGCAATATTTTTATCTGACATTCTCGACAAACAATACCTCGCGCGCTCTGCAAACTGTATTACAATAACATTAATTTAATTCCAACGACAAGGCAGTTCTACTGTGTTCTGTTCCAGGCGTTCTTACGGACGGATTCTCGTTTTAATATGAACGAAGGGGGAAGCTCATTGTGCCCGAGCAAGTCTCTCTTTCTGCACCGATTCTTGCCGTTCGTCCTCAGCGGCCACGACGAAAAGGAAGGATTCAAGGTCAGCGTGTTCTTCTGCACCGCTGCAACTTGCGCACTATGCTGGCATCTCGCATTATACGTGCCTTTCCGTGGGCACTTTGAGCCTTGTCTCTTATTACGCACATTATTATTGTGCCCTCTCTGACAGAATGCATTGTTGACTGAGAATTTTTATGTTTTAACTATTTCCTGCCCTACATATATATATATATATATATATATACACATACATATACATGTGTGCGCGCGCGCGTGTGTGTGTGTGTGTGTGTGTGTGTGTGTAGGGCAAAAATATTAATAAAGGCATTTTATTAATCATTACTTAACGTTTTAGTTTAAAAATTAATTTATAGCACTTGCAGTAAATTATCCTTTGTTTTAAGAACTCTTTAAATTTATGCGTATAATGTTGGTAATTAGTAGGAAATAATATAAAA
>NW_012130080.1:3788999-3796796 GCF_000143395.1 Atta cephalotes | reverse complement strand
ATATATATATAGTTTTAGTAAAAAATATAGGTACTTTATTAACCATTATATTGACATTATTTTTTATTTAAAAAATTCATTTACTGTATTTGCTGTAAATTATTCTTTGTTTCAAAAATCCTTTAAATTTAATGTCAACATAGGAAACAATACAGGAAAACAAATTTTTTTATCTATATTATTTCCTATTAATTATCAACATTATATACGCATAAATTTAAAGGGTTTTTAAAACAAAGGATAATTTATTGTAAATATCATAAATTAATTTTTAAACTAATGTTAAGTAATGATTAATAAAATGCCTAATATTTCTGATCAAGGCCTTAAGTTGGTATAAAAAAAATTTAAGATTAAGTGATTTTTCGAAATAGTTACTAAGGAAGTTCCCAAGGCTGTATCTGTTTGAATATTTAAGAACGATTTGTGAGAGCGATACGGCCGATCCTTGTAAGTCCAAGGTAAATTCGCATTGAGAATATTTATATTGTGATGTCAGAAAAGAGATGAGAGAATCGCATGAAAATATACGTGAATGATCCCCCTGATGAATTTACGGAAATGTCTTCTCAATAAAATGAATCTAGAACTAGATTTTAGAAGCAACGAACGAGATTATGTGGACGAATGACGCGAGAGATTTTTAAGTACAGTAACAGTATTATAAATTGTAAAAACACTCGAGCGGTTGTGTAAGGTAAAGTTATTTGCTAATTCGGCGATATAGTATCGCGCTAGTACTATGGTGTACAATGCGATGATACATCATCGTGTCGACGTTTTATCGCTGCGAAGCATGATGTAGATGACGATGAATATTTCGTGTGTGAAATCGAAAGAGCTTCTATATGTCACACGAATAAATATTTATATTATTGCGGAATGCTTGTTTAGAAGATCGTTTCTTATTTTTTTCTCTTTCTTATTTCTTTTATCTTAAAATACCCAACTTTTGGGTATCTTGATAACGCTTTTCGTGCGCGAAATATACATTTTGTATTCTATAAAAATATATATATGTAAAAATTTATAATTTAAAAATAGATAAAGATACAAATATTTAATTCGATATAGATTTTTTTTAATTCTGAGAGGAATTCATATATCAGTTAATTAAATATATATTTTGATAAGCTATAAATTAACTAATAAAATTATTTTTAGTAACTTTAAAGAATTTATTTTAAGATATCATCAAATCACGACATTTCAATTAAGCACTTACTTCATTGTGATTTCTAAATGCTATTATTAGAGTTCTATTATTAGTTCCGACGGTAAAATTACGTCAAAATAAATTACTTTTTATATAGATATACTGAAAAAAATTTATTAATCTTACATATTTCTTTGAATTATACATACTAAATAAACATTTACTCAATAAAAAAAAATGTTAAATCACAAATTAATGGTATTAAATAAATATATGTTTCCATTTAGTAAATATATTTATTTACAACTATTCAAACATATATTTATTAAAATTTAATATTCATTTTTCAGTATTTTCTTGCAAAATGCGGTCGTCGAGTTTAAACTTCAATATATCCGCACTGAATAATTTCAGGAGGCGAGAGAAATGCAGAAAACACTCGTGCGCAACCAGGTAGAGCATTTTTGTCCCGCTACGTCGGACAAATTTCGCACACAATCGCATGCACACTCGCCACTGCACGGACGGCGGCTCGCGTGAGCAAGCGAGAAGCTCGTAACACGCGAAACTTTTCTATCGATCGGTGGCTATCCGGCCTGGCTCGGCTTTGCCAGGGACGCGAGAGGAGAGTCACGTTGTCCTCGCGTGTCGATACCGATACCGCGCCCTCGCCTTCGGCGTCGTCGGGCGAGCGACGCTCCGTCGTAGCCGGTGTGCTGATAAGGCGCTTATCACACGCGTCGAGATACACGGGCCTCACATGTAGGTAAGGATCGGGACCCCGTGAATAAAGACGACGACGTCGGACTCCGTCGACGCAAACGACGCGTGCTGCAACGACCGAGCATGATGACGTATAATTTCGCGACGCTTTAAGCTTCAAACTTCAAACTACATGCGTGCAGGCTACACTGAACCAAAACTGTACACGTAAATACAAAAAAATATTCATTCAATTATGAAAAAATAATGAAAATTGATGAATTCTCATAATGATTTAGATTGTGAAACTATTGCTAGAATTCATTGACAGAATGAATATATATATATATATATATAGAGTTATATAAATGAATCCAGTTATTGTATCAATGGATTAATTACATTAAGTCGGATATTGAATGATCATTCATTGGACCAAAAATGACTAAAATTTTTTTCAGTGTATATCCGATCATAAAGGTTGACGAATGTCAGCGATAAACCATTCGATCCTACACCGCAAGAGACTTTTTGTTCTTTCTTTACGAATAGAATAGAATAAAATAGAACAGAATTTTATTCTATTCACTTCAGCAAATATACAGCTAAGAAGGGAACTTGGTGTTTGTGCTACAATGTTTAAACTTAACTCACACTCGTTCATCTACACATTACACGCACTCCTAATCTCATAATCTTCCTTACTTCTTATCTAAACGAATAACTCATAACGAATAATTAAAATTAAAGTTAAAAATTTAAAGTAACGCATCGTATTGTAAGTAAGTATCGTAACGTAACTAAAACTAACTGACTAACTGCTTATCTTATTCTTTTTTTTACGAGCGTTAAAGCGATCTAAACAAAGTGAAATTTTATGTATCGCGAATATATTTACCATAACAATGGCATAATTAAAAAATTGTTATTGTTTAATTGCATGCAGAAAAAAGAACGAAAGCTTAGAGAAAAAAAAGAATATACTTTTATTCGTCTACTAGCTATTATTATCGCATCAAAATGCAGTTCAAAATTAATATAAAATTTTTATGCAAAAAATGTATTTTCTTAGAAAATTTATTTTCCTTGTTTTTTGCTGTTGTAAGAAAGTGCATTACCGATTATAATTTGCTTCTAGTGTATTTAAATTCCTTAACGAAGATTAAATCGATTGATTCTATTCTATTTTCAATTATGATTTATATTAAAATACGGTCTCCTTAAAATTTGCCGATTTTAAATAATTGAATTAATTTTAAATAAATATTTTATACATTGAAAAGATAATTGTACTTTACATTAAAGAAAGCTTAAATACTTAAGAACAGATTTTAATTCATAAAATATATTATAAGAATATCATATATTTTTTCAAATATATTATGAATTATAAATTTTGAAAAATATTTTTCAAAACATTTTTTTAATATCTAAAGAAAGAGAAAGAGCTTCAATTATTTTTAAACGAATTATATAATATATACTTAAAAGAACTTTCGAATTCCTTTTCGCGTTCGCTACAATAAGTAACTCGAATTTCGTTCGAGAGAAGTTCACATTAGAGTGAATAATTTTCAAATACATCTAAATGAGAGACAGGTTAGAGCACACATGATTCCAATCGCTCTTCCCGCAAATAGCAACGTTATTTTTAATCACCGCGCACTGCTGATGTTCCGTAATTGCAGGATACTTTGCGATTCGTGGCTTGTGGAAGGCACCTATCTCTTTTTCAAAAGAGAATCATCACGGTAGTGCTCGATGCTGATCACGTAGGCCTCGTAGTTCCGAGGGTGCCCTGAGCACACCGCGGAATACTAGAATACTATAGTAGCGAGAATGCGCGGCGCATACTCGCAATGTGAGCGGATAACCGTGCGAACGAGTGCGAGAGAAGCAGCGACGAGCCCGGAATTTTCGGTTCCATCAGAATGTTCTCCGTTACATGGTATGAATGCTTTTGCCTAACAATGTATAACTTTTAATATATATGATTGGGTTATTCATATCCTATGCATTTCTTTTCTTTGAAATAAGCAAGGAGCAGCTAGCAAACTAAATAATGGTCTCTATTTTCCCTTTTTTAATCCTTAAGAGGATATTCTCCTTTATTAAAAAAAATCAATTTTTTTTTATTACATTTTCGGAAAGTTGATAATCTTGAAAATATATTACCAAAGCCAACAGCTGATTAGACTGAGATAGCTATAGGTTATTATTTACAATTAATTTATTTGTAAATAATAGTTGAAACTTTAAATTTTTCTCAAAACAGCATTTTTCAACCGCGTTGACATAATATCTCGGCAACTAAGCGTCCAATCGACTTGAATTTTTGCTTGTCCATTTAGTATATGTTCTTTTATTACTGGAATTGCGAAATTTAATTTATGGTTATTCCATTTTATTATATAAAAAATAATTTCTTTGGTTTTTTGGTTTCAGGCTACTAGAATTAATGGAATAAATGCGTCAAAAAGAAATTTTTTTCATACGTCTTGCGTATCATCGCATATTTTTTTTGTATGATACATATGAACACGAAAAAATAATTTTTAAATATTTATTTTGTACAAATAAAGTTTCAAAAAATTTGATATTAATTCATTTCTTTTAAAAAAATTCCTGAATAATCATATAATTTTTAGCTTTACAAAGGAGAGTATCCCCTTAAAAGAAGAGATCATTCGCTCGTTCTCCTCTCTACTCAAGATTCTTCGTAAATAAAATATTATTTCTGCCGGTTATTATTATTTGTCATTATTATATATTTATTATATTATTTATTTTTACAATTCTAAATAGAGTCATTTAAATTCATGGAAAGCAATTGTAGTATTGAGATAAAATATGATAGAAATTTATTTAGATTAATTACACAGTTATTATATACTTCGTAATGAGCAAAAGTACATAATGGAAAGACACTCGAAAAATATAAAAAAAAATTAAAAACAAGAATGTATTTAAAGGACCTACATCTATTGATTCATTTCGAAATCGAACCTCGCCGTGTATACAAGTAATATTTGTGTGTAAAGTACATATATATGCTGAAAATTCGTAGTAGTTCTATGAACTGTCGCACGTTCGACTTAAAGAGTCACGACGATGTAATAATCATCATAATGATAATCCTAATTGATATTCGCAAGTCCAGTTGATATTTTTTTCAACTGCGTTGTGAAAAACATTGTTTAAACATATGTTTTTCACAGTCTTGTATGATTTGAAGTTATATAATCTTATTTCTTGTGGATTTTCAAAAAAAAAACATTCAATAATTCAATTACGTTAACTTTAAGCAAAAATACATTAATTAAACACTATCCACGAATATCGGTTAAAGAAATTTTAGAGCAAATATCAATTAGAGTTAAAGTATATGTAAGAATTACTTAATAATTGTTGTATATTATAAGTAAGAAAAATTAACCCGAATACGAAAGATTCATCGTCATTTAAGAAAAAGAACTGATTAATGTTCCAATAAACTGTTTAATTATACAGTAAGTGATAATATTTCATTAGTGATAATATATCATCAAATGATAATGTTTCATTATGCGATATCATCAGTAATTGACAGAGTTAATCAGTTTATCGGAATCATTAATTAGTTCTTTTTCCTAAAAGGTAGTAAAATACTGGATATCATGATATGTAATTAAAGGAATTAATATTGATGTATATACGTTCGTCCATTTATTTAAATTAAATGCAGAGAATCTGCGTTTAACAATACAGCAGCGTGAAAGATTTCCTGAAAGATCGAGCGATGAAAGTAGTTTTTTCTTAGCGGTTAATGTTAAACACGTCATGATGCGCCTCTGCGAAATATCGCAGCGTCTAAGCTCGTGATAAACATGAAATATGATAAACGTAGGTATCGCGAAATTGCAGCTTTAAACTGTCTGTACATGTGAGAAGAAATATCCGATGAAATGCACGCCGCATCAGGTGGATTTGCATTTTTCTCGCAAGATAGGTCGACTTCGAAGGGAGAGGGAAGGGGGATGGACATAAATCTTTCGCGCGATAACTGCCGAAGGCACTATTCCGTATGCATATTAACCCGTCGGCGTCATTGTAGTGTTAAAATGTTACATGGACGTTGAGATGGATCATGATAACCCTAATATTTTTTTGGCCTATTCTCGCAATGTCAATAATGGTTTTAGAAAGTCTTAGCTCCAACTATAGAGCGGTTAGTTAAAATCTACGAAGTATATAAGAAAATACAGATGTTTAAAAATGTCTCGGGTCATTATGACCCAGCCACAAATGACGCCGGATTAACATGCGCGTGAATCTAATAAAAAGCGATAAAACAACAAAGAAGAAAATGTAAGGAAAAAAACGTTACATGAAGCCACGTGTATGTAAATCTCGGCGTAAGCTGAATGATTTCAAATGATTATACTGAAAAAAATTACTAAATCTTATTATATTTCTATTATAAGATATACTATATCTTATAATATTTCTTCAAATAATCCTAAGTAAACATTTACTTGTAAATAAATAAATATTTATTCAATCAAAAAATGATAGTTAAATCAAATTAATGATTCTTTTATCGAATAAATATACAAATTTACAAATTTAGAAAATATTCACTTAGAATTTCAAATAAATATTTATTAAAAATTAGTATTTTTTTCAGTGTTTTCAAGCGATGTTTCATCTCATAGTAGTGATCCTTGATTTTGCGAGGAAATTTTCGAGGAAACCCTCGAAAATTTGTACCCTCCTTTGTATCCTCCTTTTTGTTATCGAATCTGTTTGGTATCTTGCTGAGCGCCCGAGATCGCCTTCGCTTTTGCTTCGCTACTTGGACGTTTTCGCCTCGACTTCGACAAACCATTACCTCGCCCACGTCGCAAATACAATCGCCTAAAGTCCTGCGATCGGGTAAAACCGGTTTTGAATCGCGACCAGTGCTGTAACTACCTACTATGCGGCCGGATTTCACGATCGGAGAGAAGCTCACGCCTTTTACGAGACCCGCGCGCAAAAGAAGAGACTGCGACGATATTTCTCGACGAATTAAATCGCTCCAGAACGTGACAGGAATCATTGAAGATCTTTCGCACGTCTTTTCGTGATTGAACGAAGAGACGCGGAATAATTCGTAAATCTTCATCGGATCGCAATCTCTTCTCGAAGCTATTTGTTTACGCAATGGCAATCGAACTACTTTGATTAAAATTTACTTTCACTATGATTGACATATTGTTAACTAAGTAAATATGAGACATGAATGCATAAAAAATAATATTAATTTTAAGGTATTAAATAAAATAACTAAATTATTTATTGCAAAAATCATGTAAATTTTCAATAATGTATTAAAAAAATTAATAAAAGTGAAGTATAGCAATAATTATACTTGTCATCGGATAAGATTTCTTCTGCAGACTGAATAATTAGATGATAAATTGTAAATTCTATATTAATTTATACGATTCTATCATTACTCAATGGAATTCATTTCTGCGCATCATTCTGCGCATTTCACGTGTATTGTCCCCAATCCAAGGGATCGATTATGTATCTTGAAACAAAATGAAAATTACGAAAGTGAAAGATTCACTGATGTTGACAATGAAATTGTGAATATTCTGGTGAATATACTACATTTTGCTAACTTTTGTAATTTTTATCTCATTCCAAGATAACACAATCGACTTCCAGCAGAAAGCTTTCTTGAAATGCATGTACACGACGGAGAATTTTTTTATTCAACAACCAGTCGGTCGTCGATGAGGCATCGATGTGCCAGCGAATGTACGTTGTCATAAGATACGCGAAGCGGAGCGCAAAGGGTTAACGACATTCTACGTCGCTGTATAAGAGAAAGGGAAAGAGAGAGAGAGAGAGAAAGAGAGAGAGAGAGAGAGAGAGAGAGAGAGAGAGAGAAGAGAGAGAGAAGAAGA
>NW_012130080.1:3776189-3786069 GCF_000143395.1 Atta cephalotes | reverse complement strand
ACTACTATATATATTATATAGTATATATATATATATATATATATATATATATATATATATATATATATATATATATAGTGCATAAGAGAATCAACTACAATTTTCTTTTCCGTGAAGTGGAAGGAAAGGAAGGATTCGAAATAATTAATTGATTCTCTGATGCATTATGATTTTAAAGTCACGGCCCTATCTGCAACGGTTTTGGACATCCCAAAGTGAAGTTTTTTCATTTTTCTTTTTCGGAAAAAAGATTAGGATTTGCTAAGATAATCAGCTAAGAAATATCTTTAGTGTCCTTTTTTTTTCAATTCAATAAAATAATTTTTTTTGACAAAGATTTGAAAATATCATGATTCCTTATTTTAAAAGTAATAATAAAAAAAATAGAAAGGCTCGTGGGAACAGGCGCTGTATTTTTTTTCTTTTAAAAAAATGTAGTCGTAAATAGTTGTATTTGTAAAAATTGATCAATTATACTATAATATCCTTCTCATATTCGACTGTGACTGATCAATTCTTATAATTATACTTATGCAGAATGAGAAATTAATCAATAGTCGATTTTTTTCATCATATTCGACTGTGATTGATCAATTTCTTACGACTTATGATATTGAGTATTATAGAACAAATATCACCGTTCCCGTTGAACGAAGCGGAGTCGCGAGCGCGCGAAAGCAACGGCCCAATGCGCTGGTCGCGGTCGCCACCGCCGTCGCCGCCACCAACGCCGCGACGAGCGGTAGCGAGACGAAGCCAACCTCCGCTTCGTACCCTTGAACCTAACAGACGCTCGCGACGTTGCCACTTTGTGCAAGTATGCCATGAAGTGAGACGTGGAGGAAGAGGAACACGATGTTCGGTCGCGCTCGGCTATGCCCGTTGCGTGCTTTCTTCGCAAGAATTCCGAATGGCCGTGCCGCTCGCTTCACCTCCTCCACTACCACCACTACCACCATCGTCGTCGTCGTCGTCGTCGTCGTCGTCGTCGTCGTCGTTGTCGTCGTCGTCGTCGTCGTTGTCGGCTGGCTCGACGCCGAACGCGCTGACGTCACGCGCGTCAGCGTTACGCGTAGCGTTACGTAAAAAACGTGTAGCTGACTGGCTGGCGAACTCTACTCGGTGGAGCATATCGCTGCGTTGCGTTGCGTTGTATTGCGTTGCGTAGCGCACATAAGGGGCATTCTATGCGGCCACGTCGAGCCAGTCGCGCTTCTTCGTCGCCGATTATGTCAGCCTTTTAATAACGGGAGAGCGATGTTTTTAGCATATTCACTGTCGCCTCTGACATTTCTACCAATCAAATTCCGTTCTCACATGGCGAGACCAAGTCTCGATACCCGCATCTTGCTACGCCTATACATGGATTTTTTTTTCAGGATAAAGAACATATTTTAAACATGTTTTAAATAGTTTAAAAGCTTAATTGATGTTTTTAATATGTTTTAAATACGTTTTTCTTTATAGTGTTTCTGTTTAGAGCATATTTGAAGCATTAAAAATATATTTAAGAAAAAACACAATACATTTTATTCTTAAAAAAAAACATTAGTCTTTATCAATCCTGTTTTTTTTTCAAGTTTTTCCATTTTTGCTTTGTTACTCTAAAATTAAATGCGTGTATCCAATATTTTTACTTCTATTTGATGATATTATTTATGTATAGACCTTATATCAACAAAATCTGGCCACGATCGATTTCATCAAAATTCTACGAGAGAAATACATATACATAATTTCTCCCTGCATATATATTACTCATTTTAATTTATTACTATCTCGTTCTATATTCTTAATTAAATATAGAGTGTGAAACAATATAGTTAGAGTGAGATAGTAAGTCTATTAACGTTGCTTGAAATCCTTCAAAATTTTTGCACTTAAAAAGAGGTAAATATGTATTCGGACATTGAAGACAAAGGAAGATGCCGAGTACAAAAAATACAAACAACACTAATAGATCTAATATCAAGAAACACACCAAGACAATAAAAGTCAAAATGATGACTTTTCATTAAAAATTTTACTGCTTATTGAGAGAATCAAAATACAGTCATTTCGATTTTTTTATTAACTTTTATGTGTTTCCTGGATATACAGGAAAAAATTATATATATCTTTCTCTCTCGTAGAATTTTAACAAAATCGCTCGTGTCTCTGTTATAAAGTCTCCATTGATATGTAGGTAAAAGGCCAGTCTTTGGGAATTGCGAAACATCTTATTGGATCCATTAAAAAAAAAAAATCCCGCCTTTCATAATTCATTCCGCGTTTAGCAATAAATGTACCGTCAGATCTCCAAGGTTGACTTCACTTTAACACATAGATCACGTACGACGTTATCACGATGATCGGATAGCCGCGATTAGCGGTAAACGCGAGACACGGATGCGCGTTTCATGCGGCGTTAAGCCTGATTCTTCGTACCGCCTTTGTTTAGCGTCGCGTTTAGCGTTCTACGTATGTGCATACGTGTATGCACGTACCACATCGTCTGCTTCTCTTAACTGCGCAGTACGAAAAAAAGCAGCATACTACGTAAACATGTGGTGAGAATCGGATAGCCATATTTAGAGCACACTAAATGCGCCGTGCGAATATAGCGATCTCGACGATGATGCGACCGAGAAGGCGCGGCGGCGACTAGCCGCGACATTTTTCCTTTTTCTTGTTCTCTTTTTACTCCTTTTTTTTACGTGATGTTGCGTACGATTTCGTGACGTCAGCCGCCGGCAGTCGTTCGGTCGGTTTTGTCGGCGGGGATAAGAGATTCTCTCGGCGTCGAAGAGAAAGCATAGACAAACATAACCCACATAGAACGGTCTCTCGAGCACGGTAGGGTCAATGTACGATGAAACCGGAAATTCGTTGTCTGCCACCCGTCGCGAGAAACAGGGCTAGAGTTCTCATTTTTTCTTATTTTTCCTCTGTCTCTCTCTCTCTCTCTCTCTCTTTGCTATTATGAGATACCGAGTTCATTTTGGGTAAAAAAAAATTAGAAATCTATGAGCAGAATTTAAAAAAATAATAGATCATTTTAAAGGGAATTTAATAAGATTTAAGATAATATTATATAAAATTTAATTCTAATTCCATTTTTTTTTGAAAATTAAAGAAATAAGTAAAAAGTGAGCAAATCGTAAAATCAAAAAATTGTGCTCCTAATATGAGATGCCCCGAGAAATCGACATTAAATCACAAAGTACATGAGTATTGCAATTAAAAAACTGTGTTTAATGTTTCTAAAATACAAATAAACAGCTAGTGTGCGAAAAATGAACATGCGATAGATTATATCCAGAATTCGTCTTCAGGTACTTGGAATCAAACATCACAGAAACAGATACTCAACGTTCATTTCGATTGTTCTTTTTATTATTGTGCAATAACTATTATACTTTAGCAACAATTTTTTCATTACATAGGAGCATGGATTATTTCATATTAGAAATATCCTGGATATCTCATATTACGATTTCCACACCTTACGATTTTACGATCATCGAATCTAACTTTTGTAATTAAGCAATTCAATGTATTTTTCCCGTATTTTTCTATTAGTACGACTTTACTCTATCACTACATAAAGAATTGCCAAATATTTATTTATTAAATAATAAACAAGATTTAAAGCCTCATCTCAATGAAACTTGAAGACATCCAAATTCTAAAATCTTTTTATAATGACTACAAGCATCTAATAATGAATTTCCTACTAAATAATTTTCAATCCGAGAGCAATAAATTTATAATGGAACCAATAGATAGCGTTTATTAGTTTAACAGAAACGTCGCTATCTCATATTAGGCGCCTATTTCAATAAGGGACTTTCCTTTATATATCGATTATTATCGGATTATATTCACAGGAGAGGGGGGGGGGAGGGGAGAATAGTAATATCACATCTTCTAATAAGTTTTTCAAACTGATAAAGCTATTATTTTACAACACTTTTCATGTTCAGCTTAATAAATTGCTTTAATTTATGTCGATTGAAATAACTAAATTATAATGAAATGCTTAAATAAAAACCTTCCTTAAATAATCAGTAATGAAGTAAAAGAGTCTTGTCACTCTATATGACAGGAGATTCAAATTATTTAAATTTACTTACAGAAAAGGAATAAAAATACACAGCAAAAATAAACAAAATGTATAACTTATTAGACAGAAATTATAGCAAACACAGAAGTAATACAATTTTATCGGAAAAAAATGAGAATAGTAAGTTTTTTTACAGAAAAAATGAACAAAAGTGAGCAAAAGTAAGCCTTTTTCAAAATAGTGAGTAAAATGCGAATAGTAACTCAATCAAAGCCTGCTCAAACAATCAATCATATTTCGTCATTAACATCTTATGCGTATTGTGATTTATAATGTTTTTCTTTTAGAAAAGAAAGAAAAAGAAAAACAAGAAGAGAAGAGAGGAATAGTCGTCCGGGTGAGAGTCGAATCTATATTGAGCAGTGAATATGAAATAATTATGAATATTCTTGATATTCCTTTTTCTTATAAGCATGCGGGAAACTGGCAAAGACATGAGATCAAGAAAATCGAGTCTAGATCTGCTGTGGATGTGAATTAAGTGTATCGGTGCAAACTGGGGCAAATGGCAAACCGGTTCCGAATATAAATAGAGTAACGATCCATTTGCAAGTTGCTGAAAGGATCCCGCGCGAGTGTCTAAAATCTGAGAAGGTTCTTGAATCCACGCCAAGGTTACGAAAAAATTTTTCAAACGGGACCTGCTCGCCAACTGTCTCCCCATTTCGACGTATATTCACAGGAATTAGCAGAATAAAAATTCTGATGTGCTGCTTCGAGAATCTAACATGTGCTACAACGAGAGACGTTTAGGTGCATTCTTGGTGCAGATAAGTAAAACAAGATTAACTCGTAATTGAAACATACATAACCTTGGTGATCCTGAAACATTTTTCTAATTTTTAACTCTCCGTTGGCAATGTGAAATTTTCCTTCATATTTTCTTTCATAATTTGGATTTTTGAACTTGAGATTTTTATATTATTCCGGAATGTATAAAAATCTGAAAAAATTCTTACTTAATTACTTCAATATTTGTGAAAGCTTTAATATGAATTTTTGTAACAATTAAAGTCGAATTGTATTTTACGTTTTTTTTTGACAATAATAGAAATTTATTTATTTTATTCATTTTACAGATTTGTCTATCAGAATTTAAAGAAAAAAAAATCTGTGCTTTAAAGTCCAGGGACTTTACATTACTGGGAGAGAGTTAAATTATTTAGAATAATTTTATGTTTCACAATTTTATTTTTCACAATTCTGTTATATTCATGTAGGCTATTAATTTATGTTAAGTTCAAGTAATCGGATTTTTTTAGACCATTAATAAAAAAACTTTAATGAATCCCAAGGACCCATATATTCCTTTAGCGTCATAAAAATGTGTCCCTGTTACAAGTTTAATGAAATCACGGCGATGACGTTTCCTTCCTTCATCGCGGGACGATCTCGTCATCTTTTGCGGTCGCATGATTTATATGCGCGCGGTAAATCTGAAAAATCGCAGAAAAGCAAATTGCACAAAGAAGCAACTCCATGCTTGAATCCCAGCATGCTCCTTTATCAGCAGTGCGCGCGTCCATGTCTCCCGTTCGCACGCCCGTGTGCCATTTACGAGGCAAACCGGTTTACGCTTTTTGCGAGCCTCGCGCGGCTTCGCGAAGAATGTTGATTTTTGCGATATATACCGCTTGGGAACCTAACCTACATCATTATCCGGATGAGAGCTGACTACGCTCGAAAGCTGTGGCGCAAGTTAGAGCTCGTTCACATGATACAATTTTTTGACCGTTTCGATAGTTTCACCGAATCGGTATAATAAATAAATCGGACTGAATTGAATATCGCGATGTTCAGACGATACGTAATTTCGCTATACGTCCATTCTCCCATATGGGATTCTGTCCAATGAATTCCATTCATTCCGTTATCAGCTCTCTTTCGAGATGTGAATACATTTATGATTACTTATTGAAACTATCGCCGTCGTCATAAAAAAATTAACAGAAAATATTGGATACATCCAATTGTGAATGAGAGATCTCATTGGGATTGTATCGGATACTTGTGTGTTAATTGAGGGAAGATGAAATAAAATTTTTCAATTATTTTCGAATCCATACCTACTTTTGATTACTTGTTAAGAAGAATAGAAAGTTCTTTGTAAAAACTGAATCGGTAGAAAACCCGTATCGGTAGAAAAACCGTATCATCTGAACGCACCACTGACAATCGGTTATTTTACCGAATCCCGTATACGGTTTACAGTGACAAGACCGAACGTCATTTTCGATCGATTCGATAATTTTCCCGCATACGGTCGATAACCGTATCATGTGAATAATCCCATATAAAATGTATTGCATGAAAGCATGGCAAAAAAACTGATTCGGCAAAATGACTGATCCGGCAAAAAATCATATCGTGTGAACGAGCTCTAATTATACACATAAACTGTCTTCTTAGTGCTGACACAAATGGCCTCGTGTCAGAATATTCGAGAAAGTATCGCGCGTCGCAAATCACCCGACGATCTAATTTTAAACCTCGTCTGCATTGTTTGCGAATCGTGTTACTTTGTCGCTGTCTCAATTTCAAACAGAGCGAGCATGAATTTATCATGCCGAAAAATCGAACGAAATTGTCTCTCTGAAAAGGAATTTCATAAGCGTGGAAAATTTACCGTAGTTAATCCGTGAAAACGAATTCGAATTGAAAGAAATCGATATAGAACTTGACGTACGAAATTGAAATTCAATCTTTCTGATTATACCATGAATTTAATTATCAGACGTAAGGTCGAGATTTCAATTTCATGAAGAAAATCCTTAGTTTAATCTTTTAATTCTTATCCGACCTTCGACTTCGATCGACCCAATTAAATTAAATTGTTTAATTAAAGCATCGGTTCAATACTTTCGTGTTACCGACGATATTTCTCGTGAATAAGAATAAGGTTTTCGAAGAAGCGACAAAATTTATTTTGATCATCTAGATCTAACTAATTTAATCGTAAGAAGCTTTACGACTATCAAGAGTAATCCGACTTCCAATTTTAATGATCACAGTTTCGAAAACAATTAGTAACAAAACGATAGTAAATTATCTGCGAAGTCCTGGCTGAATTGATAATAAAAATTTTATATTAATTTAAAATTAATTAATTCAAAGAACAAAAATAACTCATATAAAATATATAATTCATATAAAAAGGAATAAATATTAATTGTAAATCAATTTAATCAAAATCAATTTAATAAAAATAATTCAAATTTGCAGATGTAATATAAAAATTAATTGTTTGACATTTTAAAACTTAAAGATTTGTAATTGAGTATATTCAATAGAAGATCCACTGACTCAGCTTCAGAGGATTAATTGGAAGGTATCAGAAAAACAATCCAATTCAACCTGAGGAGCTGACGAAGGTTAATTTGTCTGCTTCCTAGATGAAATCGATTCCATGAGACGTGACGCATTTCAAGCGATTTTCGTGAAGGCGCGCAAAACAAGAAGATCCTCAGTCTTTTAGCAACGGCGTCACGAAAAATGATAATGAGACACACAGTGCTGTAGGTTAGTGAGAACAATAGCTCGTGTGCTTAATGAAGTGGAATACATGCGGCTCGCGTGCTCAAGTAGTAAAAATATATTTTCGGCGCCAGACCGTGCGTCGAATAACGAATCACCGAATTCGTCCTCGACCGTGGAGGCAAAGTCGCTTCTCTGCCATCGAATTCAACGGAATTTTAATTCTGCATCATGTGTCTCGGTTCGACATCGTTTTTCGCACGTATCGTTGCATTGACTGCAATATTCGCTGCTCGTCGATTTCGCGAAAGTAAATAACCGTCGCTCTTTGTAATCGCGTTGTACGATATTTAATATTTACATTGCCGCAATATACCGAGAATCTACCCAAGCAAAACAAATAGTCATTGTGACATCAAAGTAATATCAAAATGGTTCCAAAATGGTTATTAAAAATCACTTTTTTCATTTTTTGATCAGTCGCGATTCGTTTTTAAAGTTATTTTGGAATTGTTGTAATCTATCGTTTTGCTTGCATAAGAAAAATAATTTTTATTTACAATATTAAGATTAGAACACAGAATCGTTTATATAAATAACTCAACTAAGTAGTTACAAACGATCAGAGTCAGACATTGGAATAATACATCTACATGTATTTCATTAATTTTTATCTCAGATATAACTAATAGATATAACACGCCAATTATTTTCGGTCTTGCAACACAATCAAACTCAGATAATATATTCTCAAATTAAATTATTATAATTAATTTTTTTCCTCATGTTTTACGGATATGATCAAATATTGAACGCGGATAAGGTTGCAGGGACTTGCTGCATTCAGTATAAAAGAAAAAGCAGTTTTGCAACTGTTGTAAAATTCTTTAAGATTGGTTTTTGTTACGCTGTTTCCTCATTGCACTGTTAAATATCAAAGGAGTAATAGCAATCCAATCTCTTGAGTTAAATAATATGTTTTTAATTTTAAATTCTATATTTAATTTTAACTTTTATATGTCAAAATGAGCATAATTACGATAATTTTGGCTCTTCAAAATGAAAATGATTTTCGGAAGAAATATTTTTAGCAAAAAACACAAGAAAAATAGTAAAAAAGTTTTTCAACAAATATCAAAAGAGGGGGAGGGGGCGTAAAGTGCACCTCGCTTTGTATAAAAAGTCGAACCCCTTTAGGCGGAAGAGAGGGTAGGATTGGACATTGCTTTGCGTGGAAAGTGAGACATGCAAATTCCTCCCTTAGGCAGGAAAGGAGATGGGATGGCTCTCGCTTTGTAAAGTATATGCATGGCAGTGTGTTCTGCACCATAAAAAAAAAATAATCTAACTCAAACCATATTTTGGAGTGGGGTGAATCTCGCTTTACATGAAAAATCGGATGCCCCTAGGCTAGGAGAGAAGGTCCTTGTTTCACATGGAAAGTTGGAACCTCTAGAGAGACAGTCTAGACCGGGGGGAGGAAGTGTTCACAGGACACCTACAAGTAGGGTTGCTTTGCTTTTTGTTTATGGACTCCTTTTTCCTTTTTGTCCATTTATAATTGTTATTTTGATGACTGCAGAAATTTTGTACTATTTTTCTCGTGTGTTCCTTGCTAAAAATGCTTCTGAAAATCATTTTCATTTTGAGGGTCCAAAATTATCGTAATCATCCTTCAAAATGTAGATATATTTTCTGTATTTCTGTGGTTAATTTTAAAATAAGCGGTAGTCTATATTAGAGAGTATGCACTTAGTGCATATTACATTAAATTTGAGTAAAATTAAATGCAATTTTTTGAATTAAATTGTTTAACTTCCTTGTTTTAATTAAATTAATTAAGCTATAAAAATAATTCAAATTAATTAAACCCTAATTAAATTAACCTATTATTAAAGCTTTACACGATAATTAGAAATTCCAAAGCTACTTTTTCTGCTGAACACATCAACCATTCATATCCACGTATATTTCGCTCGCGCGCGAGAACGTCAGGGGATCGGTGAACGATGATCGTTTGCTTCCAGCAAACGGTACGCGGTGTGCATCCCACCGCAGGCGAAGGCATTATCGGTGGCGAGTCACGAACGGGTCTTGGGTGCGCGCGATCGAGAACCGGTTGGACGAAACTTTCGAAAATTCCAGAATGACGTAGTCCTGCTCTCGGTGGGTGTGCGAGCGCAGCAGGTAAAGACGTATGGCCGTGCTTCTCTCATTCTTTATTTACTGTTACTTACGTAACAGACACGAGCCCCCTCTCCCTCCCCCTCTCTTTCTCTTATATATTCTTTCTATTTTATA
>NW_012130080.1:3769041-3774587 GCF_000143395.1 Atta cephalotes | reverse complement strand
TACTACTCTCTCTCTCTCTCTCTCTCTCTCTCTCTCTCTCTCTCTCTCTCTCTCTCTCTCTCTCTCTCTCTCTCTCTCTCTCTCTAATCAGTTCAATTCGATCGATATCAGAGTCATATTTATAAAAAACGTATGTGAAAATATAGTCGTAAAAACGATGTGTGTCGCATGCATCACACGTGCACTGCAAGCGGAAATGTTACTCACTTACCTCATTTCTCGAGCCATTGCTTTACCTGAGACACTGACAAGAAATCACTGGCAGGTAACAACACGCCGGTGAACCGCACCGGACAAAAACCGGGGCTTGTAAGTCATGGCGAGAAAATAACTCGCATCGTGATAACTCTAGCGCTACGCGAACGAGTGGACTGGACACGGTTCCGACAATCGACGAAAAAAGTCGTTTGTGCAATTATCGCCGCGGAGAAAAATGAATACAGGATGTAATCGGTCGATTGAATTACGCGTCGATGATAACTGGATATCATATGTGATATTTGTCGAAATAAAATCTGACCGTGTCTAAAAAAAGAAAGGATTTTATTACTCAATCGAGCAAATTCTGCGATTGTCATTTCCTGTTACTTCTCGCGATGTATTACAAAGTATAATTGTTAGAATCATAAATAAACGCATATGATTATTTCAACATATAGTCTAGGATAATAATTCATTTTTATGAAACACATGCGTGTTTTCGCGTAAGCAAATATAAAATTTCAATAAATATAAAGATCGCATATTCCCGATAAGAAAGTTAAATGTACTCACGTTCGTCGCGTTAAATGATCAATGGCAATAGAATTCGGTAATTCCTGGAGAACATCTGATAAATCCTTGATGATTGTCTCACGATTTTCTGAAAATTATAAAAATTTATTATTAAACGATTTTCCTTAAAATTAAGATAAATCTTTGGAATTCTTGATGAGAAAAATTCTTAATAATTATTTCATTAATTCATATTTTAATTTAAATGCGTTTTATAATTTTACATTTTTTTATTTTAAAATCAAATAACTTGAAAACATTAATAATTAAAATATCACTTTTCGGACTCTTCAAAATTTAAACTATAAGTAGTATAAAGGCTACAAGGAATCAACAGGTTAACGGTGCGCAAATTATAATTATTAAATTATAATTATTTAATTGTAAAAAAACTTTACTAGAAATACTTTATTAAAAATAGGTAAATTCAATTTCGTACGTTTCGAGTCATCCTCAGCATAAAACTCTCAAATAACAAAGAATTATAAAGAATACAACTTATTATAATTTCTTATACCACAAAAGTCATATTGTTACATCACATGATTCGAAAAAATTTATTAAAAAATATTATATAGATTATAATAATCATTTGTTTCAAAACGTTATTATGTAGATTGGAAAAAGTTTGGTTGGAATCAATCGGAATTTCTGGTTGGACAAATCAGAATATTCTGATTGAATTTGTTATAATTTTAGTTGAGATAATCAGATTCTGATTGACATTTCATATTATAAATTCAATAAAATGTATACTATTTATACATATTATATTTAGCACAAATTGTTCGTCAATTAAGAAAAAATGTATTTATCTTTAAAGAATATATGGAACATTATCAATCTTTGTGTCTTATAAATCATCAAAGAGAAACAATGAAAGAGATATAGTTTTATTTTTTTTTAACGATATTATTCATATGGAGTGTCAGCACGTTTAATAATAAATTTTTATAATTTTCAGAAAACTGTGAAACAGTCATTAAGGATTTATCAGATTCAGATGTTTTTCACGAATTACCGAGTTCTACTGCCATTGATCATTTAACGCAGCGAACGTGAGTACATTTAACTTTCTTATCAGGAATATACGATCTTTATATTTTTTGAAACACTCCACATAATAGATTAAAAAGACCACGCGAGTAAAGATTAAATATATTATTGTTATTATTTATTTTTTACCTTGAATGGAACTCTTCTCCATTTCATCTTCGATAAGACAATAATCGCGCTCAAATCTGTCCGTTAATTGCTCGGATACCCTCCAGTCATGTATCTCTTTCCGTAAAATGTAAATCAGATCATTGTTGCCCGCGCTGGCGACGCTGGTCTCGTCGGATAAGCGAACCTTGTGTTTCGCGTCATCGCACAACATTTTATTTTCTCTTCGCGAAAGAAGCCGCCGCCCGCGAAGACCTCGTGACTTTGTCGCGCAACTTTTTACAATGTCCTCGTTCTTCGAAGACCGCGTCTTTTGCGGCAACGTTCCTGCGGATACGGGTTTTTTTCTGTTGAGTATGGACTTCGAGCGACGCTCTGAAGAAATGTTTCTTGAGGACATGTT
Source organism: Atta cephalotes (assembly GCF_000143395.1). Lineage (NCBI taxonomy): Eukaryota > Metazoa > Arthropoda > Insecta > Hymenoptera > Formicidae > Atta > Atta cephalotes. The sequence goes on along the minus strand of NW_012130080.1, from coordinate 3,772,246 downwards.
GACGGCACCTCTTCCACGATCGTGATATTTAGCTCTCTGAAAGATATTCAACAGCATCATCAGACATCAATTACAACGCAAGATACATAGATTAATGTACAATCATATATAAATTGCTATTATAATTTATTTAAGTAAAAACGATAAAATTAATTAACAGCGTTAAAAAATGATATATTTAATTTAATGTTTTATATATATATTTATCGAGTAAATCTTGGAACAAAACTTCAAATGTAAAATACTGAAAATATTTCTGGAATTTGAGATCTGTTTTCTGTACTAAACTTGCTTCATCAAATATCAAACATTTAAATTGAATTTCAAAAGTGTATATTAGTTTCAGCTATAGAAAACAAATCTAAAATAACAATATGCAGATCCTGTTTTTTTTTAAAGAAAGATTTCTGATATACACTGATGCAGTTTAAGTTTGGAGTGAAACAAAAAGTGTACACTGATTCAGCATTTTCTTCGAAAAAAGAATAGGACTATAAATTAGAACATTCGATTGCAACAAATTAGAAGAATAAAGAAAAGAATTCTTCAGATTATTTCCTGATGATAAAATTCTCTCAGCCAGAATTAAATCGTAACAAAATAGCTTGCTTTACATTTTTTTACATAGAGAACTTAACATTAATATTATTGCTTATATTTGCCATAAGCTTTTGAATTTCTCAACATGTGACATTTGCTGTATGCATATCTCTTTAACGAAAGATATATATTGAAAAAGATATATATTGAAAACAGAAGAAATTAAATGCAAATCGGCGTGTATAACCATAACTTACAATCATGTCAGCGATAAAGTGGCGACGTGCTAGAAACGAAGGTTATAAATCTAGTGGCGTTACCGCACGAATTAGCTCGCTAAACAATCACACGATATATCATTGCACTCCCTCGACATTCGAAAACAAAACAAACTGTATTTAATGTTAATCTCTATCGTCGCGTGGGATTTCGCGAAAAACGCAGCGGATGAACTGACGATTTAACGTGCGCACGTTCTAAAGTTTGTCGGGTGTATACGTAAGTACAGCGTGTTTTAAAAGTTCGTTGAGAAACCCTTGGCTGTCAGCTGTCTCCGGCTCGCGCTACCGTAACGAAGATCACAAACTTATATAAGTCTGTGATGAAGACAAAATGTTACGGAGAAGCTCGTGCGGAACGGACGTTAAGGAAACTCAATTGAACTAAGCGGCAAAACCTCGCAATCCTCGATTGACGCTCGATTTTCACTATTGGCGTGAACTTCAGATTTAAAGTTTAAAGTAAAAGGTCATTGACAAGAAGAATCGAACTGAAAGCTCGTCCGTAAAATCCGCTCTAGATGATCTATCTATGTTTCTATAAATCGTGTCAAAATTCAATACAATGTTCTAATTATTATTTTTCTATTTTTAAATTAGATTTATTTATATATTTATTATATCTATAATATAATTGACGCTATGTAATATAAATTTAAATTGCGTATTCAAAATATATAAATATCACGTAGGAAATTTTAAATAAAAACGATTTCTCTTGAAAAAACAGCATCTCTTTATGATGCAAAACTACTTTTCCTGATAATGTGTTAAACTATATGTTAAATGCGCGCGCATTTATCGATAAAAGTGAAATATCAATACGAACTACAATAAATCTGTTTTTTTGTAGCTGAACATCTTGCATAGTTCATTTTTTCTCCAAGTAGAAAGAAAAAAGGAAAGATGAACTGTGCAAAAAATTCAATTAAAAAGGAACAAGCCTAATGACTACATTTACACTGAAAGATCTAAACACCTGACCCATAATAGGTCTAGATATTAATCATTTACCGTAAACGGCCTGAACACGAATTCTTTGAACTTTCCGAACACGAAACGTTCGAAGCCCTTTAAATATTTTTCCTTTATTTTAGGTAGCTATCCTTGAAATTTATTTGTTTCTTCAAAACTCATTTTGTCCTTTATTTTCTAATATTATCCTTTACTATCCTTTATTTACAGAAAATTCTTTTCCGAGTTCTTTTCTAACTAGCGTTCTAATGTTTAATTATATTAGTGAACAAATTTTTACAGAAAATATTTTACAGTTTCATGCATATAAATACAATTTATTTTTGTTAATTTTTTATGTCTTAATTTTTAAAATTAAATTTATTCAAACTACAATTGTTTTCATTTTTTATTATTTCGAACCTTTTATTATTTCAGATCAAAGGTTTGTTCCAATACAATCGAATCCAAAGGTTTATTCCAATGCAGTTTCAAATTATCAGAAAACTGTGCAATTTGATTACACTGTCCAAAAATTTTATAATGCACAGATTCTTCATAGTTACAAACCGGTTTGAAAACATATAAGAATAAAGCCCTAACATTTTCAAATTTGTCCTTTATTTTCTTTAAGAAAATTTGATCACTGTACCAATGATATAAATTAGAGTCGTAAACCAGCTTTTTACCCTATGAGAAAATAATTGAATAACTGCACACGTTATAATTCAATTAGGTATGAAGTCGATAATTTTCTCATAGGATAAAAAGTTGGTTCAACTCTGATTCACCCTGTATGTCAATTTGAGATTAACAAATGATGGTAAGTCGATCTATTTCAGGTTATAGGTGACCTATTTCAAATCAAGTCACCAAAAACCGAAGCCTGACTTACAGAGTAGCGATCATGTAAATTTTTCCCTTGGACGAAGAAATGTGACAGGGAACAATTTTTATGTATGTTCGTACATATATACACATACATACAAAGAATTTTTCCTTGTCGCGTTTCTGCTCTAGCGAAAAAGTTACAGATCGCTACCCAGGTCTGATCAAGTGTTAACGGCGAGAGACCTAAATAATTTAGGTCGAATTTGGAATACAGGCCTAAATTCACGTTGCAAATGTAGCCAATATAGCTCGATATCATTCGAAAATAATGACTTGCATTCAATAGAAAAAACAGCTTTGCAATTGTTGTAAGATTTTCAGTATAATTGCTTCTTGTCCTTAATTCTTCACTGGAATTAAATATATAAAGCCCGATTGCATCAACATTACTCGACTTTAAGCGAGGCTTAAAAACTCTCTCTCTCTCTCTCTCTCTCTCTCTCTCTCTCTCTCTCTCTCTCTCTCTACTACTCTCTCTACTACTACTCTACTACTACTACTACTACTACTACTACTACTACTACGTACTACTACTACGTACG
>NW_012130080.1:3750833-3756844 GCF_000143395.1 Atta cephalotes | reverse complement strand
TACATATCATTCGCGCCATTCGCGGGAACAGCTTAGGCCCGCGAATCGCTTAAATCCGCGAATCGCTTAGGGTGATGTCCATGCAGCGGATCGTGCGTAAGTGATTCGCGTATCGCCAATCACAGAATTTTCTTAAGCCATTTCCACCAATATAGATTAACTTTAATCTCGATTCAATTTACTCTTCATCTTTTTCTAATCTTTATCTTTAGAACTAAAAAAAGACAAAGAGTAAATTGAATTGAGATTAGAGTTAATTAATCTACATTGGTGAAAACGGGTTAGGCTACGTTCCAAAACTTTCCGAGGAAAATTTTACTCGAAATATAGTATAATAGTAACGTATATTGTAGCTTAGAGTAAAATCTTCCTCGGAGAGGAAGTTTTTCGAACATAGCCTTAGATGTGTTCGCAAATTTCTCAAGCAGATTTAAGAGAATGATTCTGTGATTAGCGATACACGAATCCGCTTATGCACCTTAATGTTCATTAATGTAGATTAACTTTAATCTTGGTTCAACTTCGTCTCTTTTTCTAATTTTTAGAACTAGATCCGAGCAAATTTTGCGGAAGAGATTGATTCTATGATTGGCGATACGCAAATTCACTTACGCACGATCTACTGCATCACCCTAAGCGATTTAACCAATCAGAATAAAAGCAGCTAAAATTTCTTTGTCCTCATTGATGAAATTTCAATTTTTAATCTTTAATCTCAATCTTCAATGCATAGTCTGATTCCAACCTTAGGTACACGATCCGCTAATTCGCTTACGTTTCAATCAATCAGTTGTTACCCAAACGAAGATGCTTATGATTTTATTTTTTACGTTAGAAATAATTTAATTTCGATGTAATTTTGGAAAGTAGTTATTATCGTGCGTAATCTTAAAATTGTCATTTTTGCGACAAGCCTCCATTTCAATCGGAACTCTTGATCTTTAGGGAAATGAGAAGTATTTCACATTTTTATTAAATAATTTGTGTGACTTTTACAATTTTTTTACGAAACAATTTGAGATATTGACACTTTATTGACACTTCTAAGATACGATAATACGATACGTATGATGGCAACACTCAGTGTCGGCCATATTGAATTTTTTGTATCTTGGATAAAAGCTGATTGGTTCATTGCTTTCAACTACTTTAGAACGATTGCGCATCCACCAGAATGATTCATCTTATATATTTCCATCATGGGCACATACAAAAACGTAAGACTGTAAGACGTAATCAGTAAGCGAATTGGTTAATCACGATAGAAATCGTAAGGCCAGTAGCGAATCCAATCTTACGATTTCCTTACTGCTTACATATTACGATCTTATATTTTTGTATGTACCATGGGCTTAAGGAAATCGTAAGATCACGGTCTCTACCGTGATTAAACAATTCGTTTACTGATTACGTCTTACGGCTTTATAGGCACTGGATGCGGAAAATGTGATGCGGTAGCCAATAAGCTTACAGCTCCTAATGTGTTCATTGGTTACCATGTCTCATTTTGCCGCGCGACAAGCGCTTCCGTGTCCAGTGTGCAGGAGCCATTACGTTTCTGTATGTGTCATTGGCTTTACGTGATACGCGGCAAATATACCTCATGGGACTCCAGCCTTATTGTTTTCTCAACCAGAGGTCGCGAGGGACTACTTTCTGTGCATAATATATACGAGTAACGAACAGAGAGGGAGGAGGAGATGCGATAGACGCAGAAGGAGAGTGAAACGGGTTTAGTCCGAGTAGTTGTGGTGTTAGTTGTAATCGCTGATTTATTTGACGATATCGGAGTGAAGGTACGAAGCGAACATTGATTATCGACTATTATTGATAACATACAAAACAGTAATTGACGAGACGTGATCGTTTGGCTCCGCGATGGACGGCGCAAACGTGAATGGCGGGAACGCCGAAGTACCGCGCGAGGATCCTAACCTCGCTGGTGATGGCGACGGTAGTGCTGGTGTTGATAGTGCGACGGAGACGCCAGATCGACCGGATTCCAACGACAAAACACAATCGACAGCTGGTGGTAACGGAGAGGCACAGGAACTCAACGGCGAAGTTGGCTCGCTCAAAAAACGTAGCATGTTGCTGCCCCGTAAGAGGATGAAAAGATCCAAGGCCGACTCTACGGATACTATGGAGAGCAATGCGGCGAAAACGCCTGGAACGAGGGGACGCAAACGCAAACTCGCGGATCTTGAAACCGTCAGCTCCGAAGACTCTGAAGAATTCAACGGCTTTGACTTTCAAGGACTTGAATCGCAACCGGGCAGTCACGTTTTGAAGAAGCTTATAGGTAAGTTTTTGGTTTTTCATACATTTATACAAATCTAAAGTTAATATAACTCTTTAGTTAAAAAGTTTTTATACACACCTCTGCAATTATAACAGAAATTCTATTCTCTAATATAACATAGTTGAAATTATGATTTAAGAATATATATATATATATATATATATATATAATAAATTAGTTAATTTTGTCTCGTCGTTCTTTTTGCATACATAGTATTTTTTGTATACATAGTTTTTGCATATCTAATTCATTTCCCATCTGTCATTCTACTTCTTTTGAATTGTTTAATTATGCCAAAAAAAAGGCTAGTGTTATACATTTATTTTTTATTCTCTTGCAACAACCGTGGTCAATATGCATAGAAGTTGTAATTTCCATACAATTTAACCACGATTATCATATAATTTTGAGGAAGGAAAAGATATAAATAGAGACTATTGTAAAGATAATGTAAAGACAAGGAATGAGTATTTTGTAAGACAACAAGATTGAATATAAAATAAGACTGTAGCATAGTATATTATATTAGTTAGCATAGTATATAGTTAGTATAGTATATTAGTTAGTGATAGGTAATTTATTATCTATTTATAAGTTAAGGAAACGAATTGAAATGAGGTCAATGGAAAATAAAAAAGGATAGGATGCAAAAAGAACATGCAATTAAAGATTATAAGGGAAGATAGGACAATAAATAAGAGTTAAGAAATGCTAGATAGAGATAAAAGGAAATAAGAAATGGGTTATGAACACTAACGATTGTGATAGGGCTGTGATATAGAGATTATGTATAGGTATATGTAAAAGAGAATATATTGTAATGGTTTAGATTTGTAGTTGCAAGATAAAGGCGAAGGAGGAATGTAAGTGTGAATGAATTAAATACTTCTGTAAGTTAAGTCTCCTTTTTAGCTTGTATATGCTGAAGTGTAAATAAATTTTATTCTATTCTTCATATAATTTTGTTGACCACGGTTGTTCTTAGTATTTCGTTGTAGTGCAAATGTATTGTATGAAGCAATATAGTTTTGGATTAAATTGAAAAAAACTACTATATTCATACAACTTTTGTGTGCGTGCGTGCGTGCGTGCGTGCGTGCGTGCGTGCGTGCGTGTGTGTGTGTGTGTGTGTGTGTGTGTGTGTGTGAGTGAGTGAGTGAGTGAGTGAGTGAGTGAGTGAGTGAGTGAGTGAGTGAGTGAGTGAGTGAGTGAGTGAGTGTGAGTATATATATAGTTCTTTTTTCTTATTTAAGTTCTCTTAGCTTAATAAATATGAAAAGCTTATTTTTATGAGATATTGTAGAGTTTTTTCCATAAAAGAGATAAAAAGAAATGAAATATGCTCTTATTTGTATAAATAAAATCCATATTTCGTATGGAAAGTTTAGTATGGTTTATTGTTTCATTTTGAGATAGATTGTAGTTTTTATGATTCTTAACAATTAATGTTTTCTTTGCCACATCTATAGAGAACTAACGGATTAAATATAAGCCTTGAAGTCATAGAATCTGAGGTCTAACTTGTATCTTTTAGATAACTTGATGTTTTTTTTTATGTGCAATAGATGTACGTAGGCTTGTATTCTTGAATGCCTTATATGCACACATACACACGCATGCAGTATGTATCATCATGCACACGTACATACCTAAATAGCAAAATGTCTGCAGTTTTTTAGCAGACTGTCAGCAGATTCGAGCAGAAAACGACAGCAAGCTGCCATCAACTGCGTTCGCCTTGTGTTCTATTAACATCATCTTGACATAATGTGAAGACAAATTATTGATAGAAAGTAGATCTTGCCGACATTATCTGACGCTAGACTGTCAGCAAAAACGACGCAGATCTTGCTCTGACACGATCTATCGACAGAAATTGATAATTGATAATTGATTGTCGACAGATTGTCCCAGAATCTGCTGTCAAATCGTGTCAAAGCAGGATCTGCGTCATTTCTGCTGATAGTTTATAGTGCTAGGTGATGTTGAAAGGATTTGCTTAGTTTCTGTAGACAAATATACTGTCAGATTATACCACAAATGTGCTCTGTTTCTTTCTCCAATCTGTCATTTACTTCTGCTTGCAGATTCTGTTACGTTTTTTCTAGCAGTCTGTCAACATTATTATTATTATGTACATCAACGTTATTATTATTATTATGTACATCTAATTCTGTAACAATTTTGTTATTTTGTTGCATAGTGTGTAGCAGACATTTAACAAATCTGCTTTCTATAGACTTGGCTATCTGGGTACATATGCACACGCGCATACACACATGTACACATACACGCATCCTCTCCCCTCCCCCTATCCACGCACGCACGCACTACTCACCCAAGCACGCGCGCGCAATATTCAATCATGCACACACACATACATTACACGCACGCGCCATTCGCAACACGACGCACGCGCAACATTCGACATATGCACATGCATATATACTTAAGCGCGTGCATAGATACACACACGCGCACATGCAACATGCATATACGCACACAACACGCCACACATACACCACACATGCACGCGCGCACGCATACACATACACACCGTACTACTCACATTCAAGAATATATGCGTACACCGACCTATTACACATAAAAGAGAACATTTTTATCTTAGAGATATAGTCGACACTCAGATTCTGTGATCTTCAGAGCTCCATATTTTTTAATCTGTTAATTTTCTATAGATATAATAAAGAAGACATTTGTTCAAAATCATAAAACTACGTAACGTATCTCAAAATGAAGCAGCTTACAAACTTGTTTTATATGTTAAATTGATTTTTATACAATCGTACATACACTTCATTTATTTTATGGAAACAGTTTTATACTATCTTATAAAAATAGACTTCACATTTATTAACAGATTTACGTTCACGAGAAAAAGGATGCAGAAGAACATTATAAAGACACACTATTATCATTCAACATTTAACAATTAAATACCATACATTAAAAATTGAACTGTAATGTGTTAATGGAAAATCTAATGCGAACTTGACGGACATTAAGTTTAATTCTTTTTCTAATGCATCGTATAAGAAGATCGCGATATTAATAATAAATTCTATGATATAATAAATATGATAATCATAAATATTAATAATAAATTCTATGATATGGTCGTGTTATTATGTAGAGTTCCGCACAAGCAATGTGACAATAACATGGTAATTTCCGTAATTCATTGCATTACAACCCATATATTTTAGTATTAATTAGTCCGATACGATTTTAGTATTAGTCCAAGATTGATTACTAGATGACCTATATTGGCGCGATAATGGCAACCATGACTGATCTACTAATGGGATGATAACTTCGAAATTTTGGCCGATGATGGGTAACTATACTGGATACAACTACAAACGTGATAAATAATGTTGGACTATTAATGATTGTCTTATTGTGCCAATATTTGACCAATAATGGTTTTAAAGCAATGCCGTGATTATTCCAATTATTTTAAATGCTTTCCAACAAAAAACAGAGATGACACAATGTATCACAATAATCATTTTATCTTTGTTTATATATTGTCAAATAAGAATAATTTACTATGTTTATTGTCATCTGTGTTTCTTGCTATCCTTTTATATTAATTATTCATGCGATAATTATATGATTACAGGTATATATTTATTAATCAATATATTTTTGCTCTATAAATATATCTTGCATATATTTTTTTAAT
>NW_012130080.1:3739337-3747952 GCF_000143395.1 Atta cephalotes | reverse complement strand
AATTAATAATCATATCTTCATTAATTATTTTAGTTGTTTCTATTATAAAATGATTTAAATAATTAGAAGCCTTCTGAGATTTAGAATCGTCACAATAAAGAGCAACAACGAAAGGTTCACAAACATAATTTTCAATATTTTGAAATATTTTTACGACCAAACTTGTATTTTTAAGTTATTGTAAATTTGAACACCATCAATATGAATTAATACAGCGATTTCTTTCTCCTTAAAGATTTCAGGATCAATTCAGTCTAAAAATTAAATATTAACTGATAAAAGATATATATTATAAATTAATATTATCTCCAACATTATACGCATAATTACATGTAATACCTTACGACACAATTTACACAGCTAAATGAAATGTGTCGATGCGAGGATGTAATGCACAACCACGTACTTTCTGACAAATATTTTCATAATTTGTGTCCGAACAACGTATTATAATAAAGAAATTTATAATAAATAATTAAGAAATATATTTATATTAATTTTAGTAGTTATATAAATTAGTCTAATGTTACTAATCAGATTGTGTGCCTCATCTTTGTTGGCACCCGAATTTTTATAATTTTTTTTATAAAAAGATGATAGTTTATAGTAAGTTGATTATGATAGTTATTAAATATGATAAATATTGATAGTTTATAGTAACAATAGTTTCGTTTGTAGTTTCATATATATATAATAAAAAATAAAAATTTTTTTTTAAATAACTGTCACCCGACTTTAAGATAAAAAAAATTGTTAATATCTTGATTCAGAATCGTTTATAATTATTTGTAGTGATTTTCTGGTCGTATGTAGTTGGACCGTTTAAAAGTTACAGCAAATTTACAAGAAATATGAGTGGATTTGAGAAATCTCGAAAATTGGCAAAATTATGTAATTTGTTTATTGTAAATTTGTTGTAACTTTTAAACGGTGCAACTACAAATGACCGAAAAATCACTACAAACAATTACAAACGATTCTGAATCAAGATATATTAATAATTTTTTTTATCTTAAAGTCGGATGAGAATTATTTAAAAAAATTTTTTTATTTTTTATTGTATAAAACTACCAACGAAACTATTGTTACTACAATCAACTACAAACGAAATTTTTATAAAAAAATTTAATCATCATTTTTTTGATATATTTATTAATATATATAATTATAATTGTTAAATTTACGCGAGCGAAACACGTTATGTACATTCTTGGTATGGAATGGATTTTTTACATTTATTAGAATTTATTTTGGGACACGGCTAATGACTCATTTTATAAAACTCTCTAAAATATATCTGGCAGTACTTATGCGTAGAGGCATGCATAAACTACAGATTGACTCTCACATTTAAATAAATATAAACATCATCATAATTTTTATAACAATAACAATCAAACTTATGAATTTGAGAGAATCAGAAGTAAATTTAATCTGAAAATCATGCAGTTAGAGTTAAAAAATGCTTATAGATAATTAAATGCAGTTAGAAATCGGATATATAAAACTTCGAGGGATATTTCTTACAACCTTCCACAATTAGAGTTCACATTTTTTAATTTCCAAGAAAAGAGAAGTAATTATTTGTGGCACAAGGAATGTTGCAGGATAAATAAAAAATAATTTGGCTTAGAAAGTTTGTAAGGAAATTGGTGACATTCTGCCCATACAGTATGTTGCTAAAAAAACAACCAAGATTTAACAGTAACATTATTGAATTGAAAAACAATACTGAGATTAATATAGATGATAATTTGTATAAAGTCATTATTCCACCAACCCATATAGGAATATCGTTTTCAATCGCGCCAATGCTTGACTCAATATGGTAACCAATTATTGGCCGATATTTAGTATCTTGTTCTGGGCCACGTCTGGGCACATGACTGGGTACCATTGATTTCCGCAATTTTTTTATCTGTTATACTTAATTTATCGTACGATAGTTATTGAAGTCCTTATTATTAAGTCGAAAAATTATTATAGACAATTTCGAAAATTTAAACAATTAAAAATTAATATCAGTGATAAGTGTAATAATAATATTGAAAAAAATGATAGTGAAGAAAATAACAGTGAAATTAATATTGACAGTACGAACAATGTAAGTGAGGTTATATTAGATCACAATGAAAAAACCATTAATTTAAATTATTTATGTATGGTATTAATTATGATGCTATGAGATGATGCTATGCATTGACAATAATTCTTCTTGCACAATAAGTGACTGTAATGTAATTTAATGTAATTATTATATAATGATGAAATTACTGACATTATTGGAATAACAAAAAAAATTTGACAATGGACATTAAATAATTTGGGCAGTTTACGATTGAATGTTGAGACAGATTTACTTCAAATATTAAGATCATTCCTTTTTATCAAAAACTGCTCAAAATATTTTGGATACCAAACATCACCGAATTTTACAATAAATGCGTAACGTTAAAGACTCTTATGGAGAATATTTTTATATTGAAATAAAATATGATTTCAGATTTCACGTTCTTCAATGTTAATAATTTCCCACTGAAGATGACCTCATTAAAAATCGAAACGTCGTATCTAATTTTTAATGTTTAATCTTTTAATTTTTAATTGATGTATTTAACGTAATTATTATATATATGTCCGCAATAAGAACATCCAGCGTTTGATTCTTAATAACCCTTATTATTTTGAATATTTACATTGTGATTTCAATTGAGCTGTTTGATATATTTATCAATAATATTAACTTTGTTGATCAATATAAAATAAAGTATATAAAGATATAATAATGCATTTTCTAATATCACTTTTAACAGATTATGAGAATATGCATTATTATATCATTATATATATATATCTTTATACATTTTATTTTATATTGACCAACAAGTTAATATTATTGATTATTATATGTATTTTATTTTATTTTGTATTATGTATTTTATTTTATTATTTTATAAATGATTTTGTGACTGATTTAAATTCTTTTTGAATTTTAATTATTATTTGTGCGCTTCCATATATTATATTATAATAAATTATATATTATTAATTTTCTTAAATATGTTATTGTAAATTAAAAACTTTTTTCATTTCTTTCCTCCTATCTTTGACCCCAAGCGTTCTCTTCTTCCCATACTCCTAATCATATTTTATAAACTTATTATATAAAAAAATATATATTTATTTATTTGTTTATGTTTTTAAAACATTATGTCAAAATCAGCACAAGTTTAAACAAATTCTTCGCAATAACTCATATATTTATGTAAATAAATGAAAATATGATGGACAATTTTGATACGGAAGAACAATTTAAATTGAGTAAACGTAAAACTTGAATTCAAGTTTTATATTTATTCAATTTAAATTGTCATAGCTTTGCGAAAAATTACACAATTAGAATAGTTTTTAAAAAAGCAGTTGAAAGCTTGGAATGTATTGAGTATTTTTTTTTCGATTTCTGTTTATGTATAAACATATCTTTACGTTATTTTGTGTTTATCGCCGACGGCTTATAATGTGCGCTAGTGCTTACTGAGTGCGTCCAATCGAAATCGCTATAAATTTTTGTAAAATGTGAGACAGTTGTAAGTGTTCCTAAATTTATGAATAGTAAGTAATAATGTACACCTACACAAAAAAGTGAGAAAAGTGAAGTGAGTCGCTCCCATGTCTGAATAAACATTCCACTTGGCTCATAGCCCATCGTCTATTATTTATTTTAATTTAAAATTATTTATTAATTTTGTTAATTATTTTAAATTTATATCATTTAGAATACCATCTTACTTTATATAGAATATAAAAAAAATATGTATCTTAATCCTCAGTGCACACGTTAGTTTTTGGCGTCCTTAATACACACGTACGATCATTCGTGTCCTAGTTTAATTTTCATCACTTTTACAAGTATATAAATTATTAAACAATTTTTTACATATATTTTGACATCTTTAGAAAATATTTGTGCAGTTATATATTCAGATTTTGCTGGATGCATGAGTCTGAAAACTTTGAACAAAGTAACGATGTTCATGTAATATAAAAACTCCGCACAAACCTTATGGAAATTGAATTTCGATCGAATTGGCTAAAAATGTAATATATTATAGATTTTGTGTCTTTCTGATAAAAAGTTTCCACAGGCATAACTCACTGTAATGAATTGTTTGACCTCTACGAGGTTTTGCGTCATTTTTTGCAATTTCTGTTTATATTTTTAAGTTAAAAGTTACAAGGATAATATTGATTTGATTGCTTCCCATAAATCGGAATCTTTGATTATTGTGAGTTCCCTCGCCTCTCACAAATCGGGATGCTTATTTATTGTAGTTCTCTTACCTCCCACAAATCCGGATGCTTGATTATTGTGAGTCTCTTATAACTTAATTTTTTAAAATATAATTAAGACTTAAGAAACGACCATAAATATGAATACATCAAATATGATAGAGAGTGCAAACACGGTCAAAGTTACATATTTCGAATAATACAATATAAATTGAATCATTATTGAATTACTATATAGATTGATATCAATTGTTTTTTTTTTATAGCCGAAGCAGAAGTAGCAGAGGCACAAATTGCAAAACGCGTAAAATATTCAACGAGGATTTCGGATGCTAGAGAAAAGATGGATGATAATCAAGATCTTAATGACATAAAAACTTATATTTACGAAACAGATAGTTTCGAACATTTAGATATGACAAAGATAAAAAAAGACAAGGAATCCGATAAATCGGAAACAGATTCTATTGATGTACCAAATAGCATAGATTCTGAAGTAGAACCAAACAAAATCGATATGACTTCTAATAGATCGGTAAATTCTTCGTCAGCTGCAAGTAGTCCCTCCGCAACATCACAAAGATCAAAAGGTAGTCTTATTTCCGGTGGTGGCAGTCCAGGAGGAAGGCATAAAAATGTTGATATGTCAAACCCTTTATATAAAGAGCCATTTAAATATGGATGGAAGCGAGAATTAGTGTACAGAGCTAGTAATGATTCTTCTTCCAAAAAAATGGCTGATATATATTACTACACACCAGCGGGGAAAAAAGTTAGAAGTTTTAGAGAAGTTGCAGAATCTCGTAAGTATGCAAAAAAAAGTATATTAAAAAAATATATTAAATCAATTTGTTCAGGTAGTAAGCTGACGTCATTTTGACATCAAAATAACGACAGATTATATCAATTTGCTACATGGGTATAGATATATTAAAATTGTGATTTTTGTTACAGTTAATTCAAAGGAATTAACCATTGACAATTTCACATTCTTTAAAGAACCGATTGGACTCAACGATTCTGAAAAGGAGGTTATTCGAGATGCTAAAAGAATACGAGTACGTATTTTCACATACACATAAATTTTAAATTTGTGGAATCCTTGCTTTCATTAATTTTTTTAAGTTTTAAATTTTGTTAAATAAAGATTTGTTATTTATTGGATATTCCAGGGATCTATAGGTGGATCTGCAAAGAAATATAAAAGAACTGTACAAACGAAAAAGACCATACAGGAACCTGAAGCAAAAAAACCAGTACAAGAACCTGTAATAAAAAAATCGTCACATGAACCTAACACATCAAAAAAGCCTCCGATACAAGAACCCCCTGCTCCTGCTCCTGCTCCTGCTCCTGCTCCTGCACCTGCAGAAATTTCAAAACTTGTTCCTACATCTGTGTCAGTATCTACAAAAACAGCTAAATCAGCAAAAGTGATTTCAACATACAGAACAAGAACAACTACAAGAAAAACTCCTCAAATAAGTACGTTCTTATATCCATATTTATATATATTATTTGTATATTATGTTATTTTTTCTGATTATTTTATATTACAAATTTATTATTCGTATGAATTTATTGTGAAATTTGTATTGCAGAAATAAAATCATCAGCTCAAGAAAGTGAGATGCTTCCACCTCAGCGGACTACAAATACGAGAAGAAATCAACAACCGATTGAGAAGACTATACCAGTTAAAACCAAAAGATTGATAACGTGAGTATTTTAATTATTTAAACAAGCGGATAATTAAAGGGTTGGGCTCTTGAGATATTAAACAAATAATAAATAAAGCAAAAAACGGACAATTAAGAGCCTTAATAAGTGTCAAAAGTCACACTATGAATTTATGTTTTTACAAGAAATTTAGCCTAATTTTATCTGTTTTGTCAATCTTAATTTAATTTATATTATTGTGCAGTTATGGGATACAGTAGCTCGCACTTAGTTAAACAGCTAACTGACGATTACTCACTCCAGATTTGGTAATCTTGTGAAACTTCCTTGCTGCACTTGATTTCTTGGATTTTTGAATCAGATTGTTATCAAGAATTGCTATTATTTGAGGATGGCTCGAATTGAGCGGAAACGTTCAGTTTTTATAGTTATGTAAGAGAGACAATTTAAATGTGTTTATTAATATGATAATCGCATCAATTACCGCATATTAAGGCTCTTAATTGCTCGTTTTTTGTTTTATTTATTATTTGTTTAATTATTTAATCTTTCATGCCGGGTGTTTCAGACCACTTGTACCACCCTTTTATCTTCGCAAGATAAGGTCCAATCGTAAAAGTGTTTTTACACTTTATATTCATCTAAATATTTTATGGAAAGCGCAAAATTTGTGCATATTCATAGATTTTATTCCATGTGCAAATATAAATTAAAATACATGGAATTATGTAGCATATGCTATATAATTTTTAAATACTATATAATTTAATATGCTATATACATATATGCACAAAAATTGTTGCTTTTAGATGAGAGAGAAGTTTGTGTCTATAATTTTCATAACCATTTTTCCCTTTGATCCTATTTTATACATCCTTAATGGGGAATCTGTGTTTTTTCCTGAATTCCTTTCCCCATCAACGCACATCTTACAGGCCCAAAGTTCAAGAGCCATGCAGCATAAGATGTTCGACAAGTATGGGATTAATACCAAGTTTACAATGTCGAGTTTGTCTCTGTTTATATCATCCTGAATGTGTCGATGGCATGGAATTTGCAGGCAATGATGATTACGTCTGCAAGGTAGGTTTATTATGCAGTTAAGTAATTTTAATGTATATGTACGTGTTATTGAGTTACTTCAGATATTTTTTTATGGACTTTTTATTTTAAAACTGAGACACTATATTTTTTTGTAATTAAGGAATTGCCTTTTGAATATAAAATGTATATTATATATATAAAGTTGTTTATTGCACATTCCATTTAAATAATCTTAATATTTAAATGATTTGAATTATTATGCTTATATAAGAATAAATCTGTTGTAGAATTGTCAGCCGGATACTAAAGAATCTCAAATGTCAAACAATCCTTCTTTAACACCACCTCCATTGATTCCGATTAGTATGTTAAGTGCACAAAATGCAAAATCAATAAAACATCAGACTAATTCATCTCTTCCGAAATTGCAAAGAATTCCAAAGTCCGATAGTGCAGAAGTGCAAACAAAAAATTCTTCTAAAACTACCAAAATACCTTCCTCAAATTCGTCTTCAACTATAGACAAAAAAGAAAGTACCTGGTTTCCTCAGACGGAAAATGAATTTTTGCAAAGTCATGATGGTACTATGCCGAAACCGGCTCAAAATATTGCTGTAATGGGCGGCAAAAGATATATTGTAGTACCAAAAAATAATGCAATGGCAGTTCAACCAGCTATAACAATAAAACCCGACAAAATTGGCGATAAGCCACCAATACTTCAAGACGGTTTACTTACTGATATTACAGACAATATTACAGATAATTCTATTATGAATTTATGTGCATCTCCATCTTTAAATACTGATTTACCTGAAAAAATAAATATTACACCTGATAAAGAAATTTCAAAAGACATAATTCATCAAACAGATCTTGTATCTTCTGATACCACTGAAATGACTGAAACATATGATGATAAAGATAAGGATAGTAATACTCCTAAAAGAGATAATGCTATTAAAAATATATTGGAAAACGAATCTTTTACTGCCAATACAGATCATGTCTCAGAAAAAAAAATAGACGTAAATTGTACATCACCTGTAAGTAAATCTATATGTACACCAGTACATGCGGCAAGTATTACAAATGCTCTTGAAGCAAATGCAGAAACTGAAACAATTAAAACAGATCGACAATCTTTATCAAATAAAGTGGGTACAGTATCGAAAATCAAAATTAGCAAGTAAGTGTATGTGCTTGTTACATAGGCACTTTTGTGTTTTATTTCTTATTTAGAATATTTTTTTGAATAATTTAAGTTTACGGCAACTTTTTGAGGTTTTGGCAGTTGCTTTGTGTACGTATTGTATTTACAAAGTTAGTAAAAAAAAACTTTTTCTATAATAATATACGCTTTATCCAATTAAACGTTATATTCTTTTATTTTTTACGTACTTTACAAGCTTGACTGTACATTAGATTTTATATTGTATAATATTTTAGACTGTATATTAGAATCTTATTTTATATAGCGACACATGATAACAGACCCTTTATGGCCTATTTTATATTATAAATAAATTATGATATATAAAATTGTAAATGCAATATATATATATATATATATATATATATATATATATATATATATATAT
>NW_012130080.1:3706960-3735724 GCF_000143395.1 Atta cephalotes | reverse complement strand
AAAGAAATCTCATCATTTTGTTTTATCGAAATTGTCTTTATTTATAAATGGCACGTAATAAAAATTAACGCGTCATTTTTTGTTTCTGACGATTTCATCTTCACGATTCAATATGACTGTGATGATTACTCAGCCTTTATAAGACGATATCCAGTATCGCGAAAGTAGTTTAATTTATAATTTTAACATCGAGTGTCTACTTGAAAAAAATAAGTATAGGATCACATGATCTATATGGCTCTATTTAGAGATTAGGCTGTATAAAATAATTCTATACATATTATAATATTATGTCTCTGTATCAATATCTTTTAATGTTTAGGATACATGTTTTCTGCTGCAAAGAAACTATGGCAAAATTTGGGATAGTATATAGAATATGTAATATACTTACTTTATTGCACACAATACATAATCAAACATACTGTTATGAAAATATTCATTAATTGACATGTACTGAGTACAAAATGTGTGTAACTGTAAGTTTTCAATAATGACTTCTATACTCTTAATGAATTTATTTTTTTGTTTTGCTGACTGTGGCTTTATCTTCCCTAGGAAATGTATTAGGTAAAGAGAAAGAGATTTATATTTTATATGATAATATTATAATCAGGGTTGAAAAAATCCGAGTTTAAAAACCTAGATAGGTTTTTAAAAAAAAAGAAACTTGGATTTATTGGATTTTTTGGGAGTTTTATGCATTTTTATTCTTTAGTCCAATTAAAAATTAAATAAACTTTATTCCATTGTTGATTTAACCTAAAGTGTGTTCCATTTCATGCATGATGTGCATAATGGATCATTTATCCTTGTTTACATTTGGTGAACAACAAGGATAAATATATGCATCATACTATATTTTCTTAAAGAAAATAAAGGACAAATTTTTGAAGAGTTAGAGCTTTGTTGTCCTATATATTTTCAAGTCAATTTGTCAAGAATCCGTGCATTATAAAATTTTATTGCAGTATAATCAAATTAAAATAATGCGCAGGTTTCTGATAGTTTGAAACTGGTTCGACTATATTGGAACAAACCTTTGATTTGAAATAATAAAAGGTTCGAAACAATAAAAAATGAGCAACAACTGTAATTTGAATAAATTTAATTTAAAAAATTAAGAAATATAAAAAATTAACAAAAACAAACTATATTTATATGCATGAAACTGTAAAATATTTTCCGTAAAAATTTACTCATTAATATAATACTAAACATTAGAATGTTAGAAAAGAACTCGGAAAAAAATTTTCCATAATGTCAAATAAAGGAAAATAATAGAAAATTGGAAAATAAAAGAAAATTGAGTTGGAGAAACAAATAAATTTAAAGAGCAGCTACTTAAAATAAAGAATATATGATCACCGTAATCATGCTACTAACAAGATATTATCAAAGATCGTCAGCTCTGAGCAAATTTTTGTAACTATCAATGAAGCCTGAAGGGGATAATTGAAGAACAATGGCAATAATAAAAATTCATGATTATTAAGAAATATTTCAATAATACATTATTAAATTCGTGATTTTTTTATTATATAAATGTTGTATAAATAAATATGCATATTTTTAATGCTATAATATCTTAAATATTGCTGAAAAATTACAATTTTTGCTCTGCAATTATCTCTGTTGATAATCAAACCCAGATAATAACATTAAAATTACAATTTTCAATCAAAATCTAGTATTATTAAGTTTTAAACGTATGTGCATGTCTACAAAACTAATAAATCATGAAATTAATACCATATCATTAGTTTCTTACTCTTAAGGCTGGTTGTTCCACCTTTTGGTAAATTTTACCCTGTAGGTAAATCTGGCAATCCGCGCATGTAATTGGGTAATCTTGCTACTTACCCAACAGATTAAATTTATCAAAAGGTGGAACAATCGGGCCTTAATTTAAATTTTAACAGGCACGCAAATTTCCATAAACGCCGACTGTCTTTAATAATATCTCGTGATCATGCACATCATGCGCGAAATGAAATACATTTCTAGCGTTATCTCAGCATTATTAGATGGTTCTTGCAATAACGAATTTAGATATGCTAATGTCATCCTTTTCTTAATTAGTTAAGAAGATAACCTAACCTAACCTTAGCGTTCATCCTATCTAGATAAGCTGCGTTCGGTAATGCAAATCTGAGGAGTGCTCTTATATGTCACGTGCACTATAGAAAAAGCATTTCGACGCCTTATAAATGGTATTGCAAAAACTCCCTAATTTCTTATTAAGGCTCGTTTCTATCTTCTTCAATATAAGATGCGTTCCATTTATGGCACATCATCGCGATATGCTGGATTTACACTGGAATCCGATGTGTGTTATACGACTTAACAACCAATTAAAAAACAGGATTTTGCTTTGTATCATGGTATATGAAATAAAATTCTGCTTTCTGGTATATGAAATAAAATTCTGTTTTCTGGTTGCAGAATCGTTATGATGCACGTCGGATCCAGTGTGAATCCAGCAATATGCGACGCGCAATAACCAATCAACATGCTTTTCTAGAAGAGTTATATGTTGATTGGATATCGTTCATTGCATGTCGCGCATCGTACCACTGCTTGATTTGCCAGGCCATTAACGCTCGCTAACATTTTATCCTTATCGTTTTCAAATATTAAATAAAGATGAAATGATGCTCGCGTTGCTAATGTTCAGTGAAACGCGCTCAGTTTAATTTTAATATCGATTTAATTACTTTAAGACTGGAATCAGACTATGCATTGAAAATTGAGATTAAAGATTAAAGATTGAAATTTCACCAATGAGGACAAAGAAATTTTGGCTCTTTTTGTCTAATTGGTCAAACTTCAATCTTTCAATCTATAATCTCTTCAATATGTACTCTGATTCCGGGCCAGTTTTATCAACGCCGATCAAGCTTAATTGTAGAACTGTCAACTGCAATTGTTGATTCTACTAAACAGCAAACGCGATTGGTCAATCAACGGCCAATTAAGCTAATTGACGTTGATGAAATTGGCCCTTTATTCATACTGGCCAGTATTCATAATCAGATCTTATATTCAAGACGGTCTTAAGTACGATCAACGTGATGCTTTTGAAGCGTTTTTTAATTGTCAATTTATAAAATTTTTTCTTCTAATTGATCCATCAAACGCTTCAAAGCATTTGTAGCGAGACTTTGACCACAACCGAAATGAGATGAAAATTACAAAAGTGAATAAGTTCACTAGAATTTTCATTATTTATTATCAATACTTAAAATTTTTTCGCGTCGCAAGCTCCAACATGCTTCAACATGTTCCTACCATAGCTCCTAATCACTCTATCAAACGCGTTGGAATGAGTAAGAGCTATGATAGGAGCATATTACAACATGATTAGAGCATGCTCCGTTGACCGTACTCCAAGTCAACCGGTGGCGCCAACTACAGTTGGAACTCGGAACCCGCCCTTCGCTTCATGAAGGAATAGTGTCGGCTAGTGTCGGTCCTGAGAGACATCATTACGATACATATTCTTGGGCGAAGCTAATGTTTTCGATCGAAACTCTAGCAGACTGGTAACCCCCTCGCAATTTATAACTAGTACCGCAGACTTCAGTGGTCTAGTCTCAACCTAGGGATTGCCTGATCATATACCAAGAAAAAGAAGAAGTCTCATCCGTCGTAGCTGTGAAGGAATCTAACTCTGAGTTATCAATTTGGAAGATTAAAAGTAAGAAAAGTGGAGCCTCTATTCCCCTGCAGAGGCTATCATAGGATCTTTGATGATCCAAAATCAAAGCACAGTATTGTGACCTTTTTTTAGGTCGAAAAATCAAGCAGAAAAAACAAGAAGAAGAAGAACTGGCGTTGATGAAACTAGCCCCTATAAATAATGAACTTGTAGAAAGTTTCAATTTCGATTGAGTGCATTGTGAATAGGAATTTAATGTTGCATTAAATGAAGATAGATTAAAATTTTTGTTTTCTATAATTTGAAAATTATTAGCTTTTTCAGAGATAGTCATTTAGACATAATATGTTCTAATGCAAATGTGGCCCATCTTTCAAGACTTGCTTGCAGTATTCCCTAACTTAATTACGTTCACATAAGTGATTAATTACTTTATTAGTGCAAGCTGACAGCTTTGACTTAACTTTCTAAAATGTAGAAATGTAAAAATAAATTCTAAATATAATAAGTCACAATCTAATAAAATAAAGTTGTCAGAAATGAAAGAGACAGTTAAGCTGTAAAAACTATTATCTTTGTTGTATCTTATCAAATACTCAAACTAATAAGGAAATCACTATAATAAAATTAAATAAAAAAATTTTGGCACTAAATTCTTAACAGAAAAGTAATTAAATTAATAATTTTTTAGACTTAAGAACAGATTAATGATGTTCTGTACAAATTGATACAAAACTATCTATATCCGTTGAGGTTTAAAATGGAATGATAAGTCAAGACAAAAGAATTATTTATAAAAAGATACATTCACAAAAAAATCTTGTGTTGGCTCACATTGATAATTTTTTCTTAATATATTTGTCAAATTATTAAATTGCTTGTTAATTTAATTTGTGATATTACTATTACAATAGTTCAGTTGTATTTCTAGATCCAAAAAATCAATTCGGCACACAGTTTAAATGACTACATATATAGTATATGAATTCACATCAAATTATTTAAGCACTTAAGACGCAGCTTCAATCTATAGGCATTATACTTACTCATATATTCTGTGCATACAAAGATAAATAAAATTATCTATAAGAATTTCAGTGGTTGTTAAAGCTAAATATATACAAAAAAAAATTTAACTGTTACCTGAAATCCATATTCAAAAAGTATGATATAAGCAGGAATCAGAGTTCTTGAACGCGAGTAAGACTTGAATACTTCCGATATGTCCGTTTCGAATGTATCGTTAACGGAAAGTCAAATCTATCAACTTGTACAGTAGTTGTGCGCCTACATGAACATAACTTAAGCTAGCTGCGACGAAGTCTCAAAAGGCTACATTTGAATCGGAACCTATGTTTAAATGGCTATCTCTGGTGAAAATTTTTTTCAGAATTTTTCATATTTTTTTTAGAATTTTTATATAATTTTTTAAAATTTCTCTATAATTTTATAACTTTCTCACATTTTTTTATACGAATTAGAATATTTTCAAAAAATCTACATCTTTTCTCAGAATTTTTCATATATGTTAATTATGAAATATCGTAAGATATTTTTAAGATTTTTTGTAAATATAATTTCTGATGAAATGTTACAAAATCTAAAAAATTTTAAAATACTTTTTAAAAATTATAGAATGAGAAATTTCAAAATATTTCAGAATACACTTGTATGAGAAATTCTGAGAGAAGATGTAAACTTTTTGAATATTTGTGAGTATTTTGAAAAATGTTCCAATTCGTATAAAAATTATAAGAAAAATTTTCATCAGAGATATCTCTGAAAAAGGTAATAATTTTCAAATTACATAATACAAAAATTATTAATAATAATACAAAAAAATTAAATATATATAAAATCTACCTTCATTTAATGTAATGTTAAATAGGTTCTTATTCACGATGCATTCAATCGAAATTTTCTAAAAAGTTTTATACTTCTAAAATATCATTACTTAATCTTATTACAAATATTTTATATTAAATATTATAATTCATAAAATAATATGGTTCAAAATAAAATTATAAATTAAAAGGACTATGAAAATAAATCTTTTAATGTACAAATTAATAACAATAAACAAAATAATTTACAGATATTTCGACACCGATCAGGTCATTTTCAATGTAAATTGCAGATATTTACATAAAAATGTTATAATGTAATAAATTAATTGTTTTTAAGAAAAAACGAAACTTTTATGAAGTGTGTATCGTGTGATGATATTTTTTGCAATTAACATCTCGTATGCAGGTCCAATGTAATATCCTTATTCCCTGTGTTCTAATTGTAATTCTTAATAAAATAGATGAAACGGTTTCAATCTTTTTTAAAAATACAACATATTTTTTTAGAAATTTACATTATATTGTAGAGGTTGTATAGAGTTCTTAGACCTCGTTCTACAGTTATTAATATATTTATAGATAAATGAATCTGTTAATACAAATCTATTAATTAATAAAATATGGAAATAACGGTAAAATTAGAATGTAATAAAAGTATCTTGGTGAAAATAGTGCTATTAATAAAATTGTAATTGTAATAAATTGTAATAAAAATAACATTGCTACTATCGAGTAAAAATTTACACTAACGTGTAAAAGTCCAATTAATAAAAATATCGTTTTAATAAATCAAAGAAACACGGAATCATATTAATAAAAAATGAAACGATTTTATTTTTATCTTTATTTTTTTATCTTTATATCTTTACTTTTATTTTTAAGAACGCTCAGCAAACGAAAAATTAAAATTTTGGATTAAAATTGGATTTAAATTTTGGATTAAAATTGGATTTAAATTTTTTCTATCTGAATGTGTATTTTAAATAGCGAATATTTTTTTTTGGATTCAATTAGATTCAATTGAATGCAATTGGATTGAAAAACTACATTTCCTATTCCAAAATTTTGAATTGAACAGTATTCACAATTGTGTGTATTGTATGTTTGTATGCACAGAAAAAGTTAATATTATTTTTAGATTGAAAGGCAAGATATTCTCCATGCAATTCCTACAAATGAATAAAAATGCATTTAGGATTGAAAAGCATTCATTTTAATTCATTCGTGAATCAATATTTCTGAAAATCTGAATCCATTTCAATTCATTTCAATCCATTCTCGTTTGCTGGGCGTAGAATAAGGACTTTACATTCAACCTGCACACAACGAGATACTAATTGTAAGAAATATCATTACACTTTTTATAAAAGTTCCGTTTTTTCTTAAAAGCGATTAATTTATTTTAATGGGCATTATTGGGCATTAGCGAGCATTATTAGGGCATTAATGGGCATTTGTGGGCATTATTAGACATTGCGTAAAAATTTGACAGTAATGTCCAGGAATTAGACATTGGTGTAGAAAATTTTAGTCAGCGGTTTACCTCTCGGACTAGTACTATTTTTTAACGATGATTGATCTCGCAATAGTTTTTATATTTATTTACAAATATGCCTTTATTATCTTGGTTTTGGTATCTGATTCTGATTTTATTATTACATCGTTAGTGATTAGCTTACAATCATTTTGCAATGTTACTTTTCCAATGTTTGTGATAATTCTACTGATTTCCGGTGATTCTTTGCATTTAATCGTTATAGTTTGTTTCCTTGTTTGCAGTACAGAATTCATGAATTGTTTGTCTTATAATCCACAATGTGGTGACGTGATGAGTTTGTTGTCGCAATTAGGTTGTTTTTTAATAGGTCTGTTCTTTTTGATTAAACTTTTGCACTAGTTCATCTTATCTCTTTTTTCCTCCTGAAGAGAAAAGAAAAAAGTGAAACAAATATACGTTTGTTCACTTCAACTTATTGTACTGGTGCATCAATTCAGAGATTGCAGCAATAAAAACCAGACTTATAAATCACTGCCGATTAATTATTCGTCGACTGAAAGTCAATCGAAGAAAGAAGCACGTAATTGTTTATTAACACACGATGCATTTATTCGACGATAGCAAGCAGTCTCCTTCTGACAGTGTGCTTGAGTGTAGTTGAAATTTTTTTGCATTGTGATATTACTTTGATGTTTTTATTTAAGGGTTCAATACGGACTATCGTGTTAAGAATAGTCTTGATTTCATAGATTTTTTTCAATATTTTCTTTGTTATCAAAGGTTAGAATAGGGGTAGACCGCGTTTGATATTTGTGTGCCTCCCTTATAGATATTACGTGTTTTACTTTTTTGATAATATTAGTTGCGTCAAAAATATTGTAATTTCTCCCTCATAACTCTTCAAATATTTTATCTTTGGAACTTATTTTGTAGTCATCTTGCGACTCTTATTGATCTTTCATTCTTATTTTTACAGGTATATCTGGATTTTTTCACTTAATTTTTGGGCTCTTTACTTTATTTAGAGCTCTATACGAATCTGGATCAAAAACGTTAATTTTCCTCACATTATTGTTTAGTGTGATTATATCTTGAATTCCTTTTTAATAGTCAACTTGAATAGTTGGCGTAGGACATTGAAGTCTGACATTAAATCCACTAATTAATAAATGAATCATTGGAACGCAGTTTAGTTTCATAATGTAACATCAGAATTGCAGTCTTCCATTCCATTCTTGTAATTATATTTAGCGTATCAATAATAGAGATTTATGATTTTTATTTAGACTTAAGTTATAACTTTTTCAGAATTGACGATTTTTGAAGGTTTTATTGCAAAATAAGTACGACAAATAATTTTTTGAAAAGTTGGTAACATTGACGTATTTTACATGCTCGCATTTAGCTTTTTACAGAACATTTTTGGTATTTTAAATGTATAATATATACTCTTATGGAAACATTGCATGAATGCAATCCCCATTAATAGAAAATAACATAAGAAAAACAAAATCATATATATATATATATGTATATTTTGATGACTTAAATAAATTTTTGCCATTATTGTGATCTGCGGAAATGCGTTTCAGAAGAAAACATCATAAGACTACTACAGATATTGTATTATTGATTACAAAATTAGCAAATACTGGAAAACTAATTTATATATAAATTTAATTACATTTAAATGTATATCAATGTACATCAATATATTAATTGTATGTATGTTAATGATATATAATAATAAAATATGTGTTTATATATATATATATAAATGTAAATGAGACTTTAATAATTATAACTATTCTTTATTTTTATTTGCAATCACGTTTCTCATTCTATTGCCTGAATGACGAAGCCATTCTTGCATGGCAGCTTTTAGCTCTGCAGTCGTCGAACCTGGTATTGTAATTGTAATGCAATGTTGCATTATTGCAGATTGCAATGTAATATTGCAGAGATATTATAGAAATGTAAATTAATAATACGCCTGCAAGATGTCAGGTATATGCCTGTAATATTCCAGAAATATTGCAAAACTAATTCTTTAATTATGTTACTATAATCATGATATAAAAATATAATTTTTTATAATATTTATATAGTACAGTCTTTTAGTTTAACAGTAGTTTTTATGATATAATAATTAATATAATTCATTTTTATATTCAAATAAAAAATTTATTAATCTATTATTTGATGGCTATTTCATTAGCTAAGTTTTGTATTTATTTTAAGTATGAAATCAAAAGATTATATAATATCGAGTTGAATACAATTAACGCATCATTATCGGATAAGATGATAAGCAATTAAACTGCTGAAAACGATTTATCGAAATATTAATTATCGATGATTATTTATTTTTGCCTGATATGAATGCAAAAATAAACCAACGCCCGAATTTTATCGATAAATTTCATATCATCATTTTTTAATCGATTTCAATTAACGGAATGGCTTCGATTTTTTAATCGATTTCAATTAACAGAGGGGCTTCGAATTAAAAAGAATCACTGCGATTAACTTAATCCATGATTAACTTACCAAGCGATTACATTATTATTATGTTAATATATAATATTTGTAGTTTGTTGAGACACACACATACATGAGTATGCTTTATTCTTACGAATAAATTTATCCTTCAGAATTAATATTACATTTATTGGAATATTTTATGATTTTATTATAAAAAAATTGCTTTTGGGAAGCACATATCACTAGAAATGCGATTTGTAGAAAAATTAAAATTAGTGAGATATATGTATAAAATAGTTTTCATTTTAAAGTTTGTCTTTGTAAAAAATTTATTCAAATACATTACATTGTAATATTGTTGAAAAGTTTCATATAATAATAAAATATAATAAAAAGCAGACATCTTAATATTGTTGGAATCTTGCAACAATGGTTTAGCAACATTTCGCAACCACCAATGCAATATTGCAATGTTTCAGTGAAATTATTCTGCAATGTTTTTGTAATCTTTCTATGCTGTATGGGATAATTCAGAAACACAAGACACATTTAATACATACACATATAAAAAGAAATTCAATTCGATTTTTTCAGAAAATTTATAGTTCCGTTTTTATTTAGATACTATTCATATTGAACCTAATTTTATTTGAATAAACAGATAATATTAATGAATAAAAATATATTCATATAATATATTAATAACCTAATTCTGTTTGAACATACTAAAATTGTAAAGCATGGAAAACAATAAAAAAATTGCATGATCAATAAATATTTTTATCAAGTTTATTGTTGATTTGGCACATGTATTCCAGAGTATATCTTAGTTGTAAAATTCAGTCGGAACGTAGATAATCGAGGATGATGAGTGATCCAGCCGGGAAGTAAGTAACCGCGAAAGTAGGTGACCCTTAGCAGAAATTGGAAAATCAATAAAGTGTGTGGCGCGGTCAGCGGTGAATCGCGGCACGCGGGGATCGTGCTGTTTGGAGGTTATGTCGCGCATACATTACGACACCAACACCCGCGTCGCACGCAGGCTGCCCGTACGTGCTATTTTCGTTGCGGCGAAAACTGTTTATTCCCGCTGGTTGTCGTAGGCGCCACGCATTACGCACTTATAATGCATCTGAATGCGAAGAGGAGCTACGAGAGCGCTGTGAGATAGTAGACAAAAATGGGCAGGAAGAAGGCTCATGCATCATCCAGGGGTAAACAACAGGGTCCATCACCGCAACAGAAACATATATCTGCGGCGAAAAGAAACGAGCTTAATGTCCTGTGTGAGAAACTCTTTCATCGTGAGTATTCCCGTATGTCGAGTTCTCTCTCGACATCCTTCGGCATTGGATAAAAAGCTCTGTTTTTCATGAAAAAGATTTTATATCCTTCTAATTATGATAATAACTTTGATAATAAATGACTGAATAAGAAATGTTTTCCAGCAAAAAGCATAGTGTAACACAGTGATCACTTCATCTTTGTTTAACATGTCATGTTGTGTCATTTGTGTCTCTTGTTGGAAAGCACCCATAGAGCCTAAAATTAGGGAAGAGATAGAATAAATTTGTGTCAAGGATTTTATATGTATATATAAATATATATTTTGACATACTTTGCTTGCACTGTTGGATTCTATTCTGCTGCTATACATTGTTGAGTTATTTGTTTTTACATGCTATTTTGGTGTGTTTACAGTGAGTAGTAACCCAGCGTATGTGACGCAATCATGGAACAACTACTTGGATATATCAGAAGTTCTGCTGAAGGTTAAACGTCTGGAGGAGATGAAGACGGAATCATCTCAGCGATCCCAGGGGATTGGACAATTCATAAATTGGCTGACAGAGAATGGGGCGCAGGTAGATGGCTTGAGTATTGCCGAGTTTCCAGGATATGATCTAGGACTGAAGGCGGAGACCGACTTTACTGAGAACCAATTGATCCTGGAAATACCTAGGGCGCTCATCTTCAGCACGTATACCGCAGCATCAGAATTGACTATTCTACAAAATGATCCACTGGTGCAGCATATGCCACAAGTGGCTTTGGCCATAGCGCTTCTCATAGAGAGATACAAGGAGAATTCCAAGTGGAAGCCTTACTTAGAAATGCTTCCAAGCAGTTATAATACAGTTTTATATATGAAGACTAATGACATGATTGAACTGAAAGGCAGTCCTACATTAGGTACATAAAAAATTATTTTACAAATACAAATCTTATTTCACACTGTTTTATCCAAAAGATGAATTTTTATATATATCCATATATCTTGATAATACAAAAGTATGCTTGACAAAAGATAATTGTAATCTCATATTAATAATAACTAAATTTATTATATTTTAATTTTTGTGTATAGTTTGTATTGTAATTTTTATAGCTTTTAATTTTCACGTTAGATTTATTCTTTATTTTTTTACTTAGAAGCTGCATTGAAACAATGTCGAAACATCGCAAGGCAATATTCCTACTTTAACAAAGTATTTCAAAATACTAACAACGCCGTCTCAGCAATACTTAGAAACGTTTTTACTTACGAAAGATATTGGTGAGTAATTAGAATAAAATAAGTTATAATTAATTTTAAATAAGGATGGGTAATCACAAATTAATTAAATGTAATTTATAATTTCATATATAAAATTAACTTTTACAACACATATTTATATATAAACCTATAAATAAATACATCTTACACTTACTCTACTACAGTTCCTATACGTGGAAGTTTAGCAAAATAGTTTAGCAATTTTATGATAATAACAATCATTTATTGCATTTAAAAAATCCTATTTAGAAAATAATTTTATTGCATATTTTAATTGCAATTTTTTTGTATTGGCTGTATTTTAATTGCAACTTTTTTGTATTGATCATAATTTAAAAAAGCATTTATATACATTTAGGGAATTTATTTACTTCTCGGTAAAATAACGTGATGAGTAACTTAACAATCGATAGCTCTTGCTAAGGATTCAATCAACCTTCGGGATATAATTCGTCCTTGATAAGTATGCAAAAATACTGGCAATTTTCTATTAGATTGGCGCAAAAAGTTTACATGTTTCTATTATAATCTTTTGTTTTAAACAATGAATGTTTCGAAAATAAAATTCAAATATTTTTTAGATGAAAAAACAATATTAAAATTCTTCTAATAATTTCCTTCAAAGTAAATATTACTGTGAAAATAGCACGATTTAAAATTATAACACTTTGTTTTATTTAATAAAAAAAATTGAGATATATACGAATCTTTTACGCCAAACTAATATGCTAATCGTGCAATTAGGTCGGCGACAAGTTACTTAACATAATCGGGTATCGTCTCCCAACTATCGTTTGCGTCTAATGAATCATTATCCATATCGCTCTTGCTGTCAAAGTCTTCCGCAGAGGACTCTTGCATCTCCGTTCTTTCGGGTCTCTTGGTCGTCGACGTGGCAACAACGTTCACCATCACGGCACTCAAACTGCTGGAATTCGACAGCTTTCTCGCCGCCATAACCGGGCCCTGAAAGACTGCACGAGAGAATGTGTTTCTGTATGTGTACTTCTGCTTTTGCCGAATCCGGCATACGATGAAAATCGCCATGAACACGACGATTGTCACGCCTAGTATCGCACCGCTTGCTATTATGCTTGGCTTCACCTTTGATAGAATCTTCTTTTCTTCTCCGCCGTTCATGTTGCTCAACGTTTCATCATATACTGTTTTTATATCAATAGTGTTCGGTTCTTCTCTTACAATCTCTTCGATATATCCAGCATGGAATTCACTGGAGTCATTCGATCGAAGAGTTTTCTCTGTCTCATCAATTACCACTACACTCGCATTATTGTTGTCTACCGCAAGCTTTGCTTTTGGTTCGTGTTTATTGATTTCAGTCTCGAACTGCTGCTGCACATCCTTTGCGAAAGGCAGAGAATCGAACGTTGTCAGTAAATCGACAATCTGCATCGTTCGATGAGAATTCTCTAGGTCATCAACATTTAGCGTATCATTTCCTGAGTACATCATTTCGCTTGACGTGTTTCTGTCGCGCTCGACAGAATCCAACAACCTTGACGTCGACATGTTCTCTACGTCTTTGTTAAAGAACGGATCGTGTAAGTAGCTCATGATGTCTTTGAACCGATTCATCGTCTCTTCCATCTCTTGCTTCGCATCTCCTTTTTCCGTGATATCATCTTCGCCGAAATGTTCATTAGAATTGCTTATGGGCGAGAGTGATATGATAATTTCTCCGTTGCTTGTGTTGGAGGTTTCCAGAATTTGATGATTTTTAGGCTTAGACATCCTCAGTCTCGATACTTCCGTCAAGTGGACCTTGCTAGAGCCTCTTTGACGTAAAGCTATCAGCTCCTCTACACTCATATTCCTCGATTTGAGAAGACGTTCCAGTCGCTTTCCGGCCGAGCCGGACGCAAATAGTTCGAAGATTTCCGCTCGTGCCTCCGGTTCGATCTCGGAGATGACTTCCTCGTAGCGTTTGGTATCTCGATAGTTTCCCAACGTGCGATCGCGAGCTCTCTCTCCAGGCAATCGAATCACCTGATGATAATCAGCTGAGTGATTTTTGTCACGAAGCTCTTTTCTATCATCAGCCTGATTCACTGTTTGTTTCTTCTCGATCTGACTCACAACAGCATCAATTTTACTTGAGTGATCTTTACTTTGTTTCCCGTTGTCTTCAGGATTCGAAGCGTCACTCTGATACTCGGCTTCGATAAATGTTTTATAATCCTCCGCGATGGGCACGCCGATAGGAACTGATTGACCGTTATCAATCATTTTTCTTTCATTATTATTGTTGATATCGTCATTCTGATCGTTTTCACGACCTTCCACTCGCTTGGTCCGCTCCGTGGGATTGAGAATCTGTTCGATGCTCAAAGTGGACTCGGTATCGCGAGGCGCTTGCTGCGAGATGATCCTCTCGCTCAATGAACTCGAACTTTTTCCCTTCTTGAAATCTGTGAAGTCCGAGAATTCCATGATCTCGTCCTCATCGAGGCTCTCAAGCTTCGTCGCGTGGTCGCTCGTCGATTCCGCGTTGACTTCGTCGTTTAGAAAATATTCCGCTGAGTTTATTGTGATTGGCGGCAACGTCGACGTGGTAATCACCGTCGAGAACATCAGGGGAGTCGTCGGAGCTCTCAACCAGGAGGCATCGTGCGCAGATCGCGTCATCTTCTCAGCGTCTTCAGATTTTTTAACACTATTTGTATTGTTTGTGGAAATCTCGATTCTCTTCGAGATTTCCGTGACGTTCGTCACAGAAAGCCCCCTCTGGGAGCTATTCGAAATTGTATCTGAGGTTGTTGTAATTTCTATCGTGATATTTTCAAACATGGACGGTTGCGTAGACACCCAAGGTGGTGTCACCGTTACGGCGAGCTTCATCAGCGAGTCGGACATTACCCTTGACATTTCCTCAATATATTCATCGGATTCATCGGCAATCCTCGATTTCAGAGCGTTGATCACGTCGGTTTTTCCCTTTAGGAGATCGTTCAGAGTCAGATTTCTGCGCTGAAGTATCTCTGACAGACTCGAGCCCTCCTTCTGTCGCATCTTCAGAAGTGATTTCAGCTCGAGTGCGTTCTCTCGCTCTTTGTTTAACGATTCTGTCGAAAGATTCTCGTCGCTCTTAGGTAAATATTGAGGGGAATTTTTCGATTCCTTATTCCCGTCGTAGGAGGAGGCCTCTTTCGCCAGGGCGAACTCATAATTCTGCGGTGGTCGTCTCTTTCTTGGGCGAGGTCTTAGGTACTCCTCGTCGCTGAATTCATGTTCGTACTCATTGGGATGAGCCTGGAAAGCTTCGCGATACCTCCAGATAACTTCCCGGTCGTTCAATGAACTATCAACGATGTTACGACCACGTTTTCCGTCGTTGCTTGCTGCACTATTGATCGTTTCCTCATAAAACGTTGGACTCTGTGAATTCTTCAACGGACGACGTCTCTTGCGCGGATAATTTTCATCGGGATTCTCATAATCCCGACTTCGATATGAGGCGTCATGGTTATAGTCGTCCGGAGGTGGTAATCGTCTGCCCCCTCGAGGACGATCCGGTTGATCGATCGCGTAATGATACTTGAACGGTCGGCGACTCGTCGCCAGTAAAGCCTCCTGTTCAACATCCTCGACCTCGTCCCTCGTGTAAGACCGGTAATGAGAAAACGGTAGCAGAGGCACAGAGTCGCCGTCACGCCACTTTGGTTCGAGAGCCTCGCCGTTGCTTCTCCATTTGCCTGCAGGAGACTCACTCGATCGCTCAAGATTTTCCGCGGAACTTTGCGACACTTCCGCGTCGTTCAACTGTCCCCGTAGCTCTATCTGAAAAAGTAAAAGATTCCTTAAAAATCAAATTTTGTAATAAATAAATTTAATAAATTTCAACTACGTTGGAATTTATAATACGTGGATTTCTAAATCTATATTTTACGCAAAGTTATGCGAACATAGTTGAGAAAATATTTTATTTCATGGAAAAAACGAAAAAATTCATTTTATTGAATTGTCAAAATAATTATGTACTACGATAAAAGTCAACAGTCAGTTACAGAATGTCAACATTTTTTTGCAGCATTGCACATTATGCTTGAATTCTCACATAACTATTTTGATAAAATTATGTTCAGAACTGTATCTAAATTTTTAGATACTTTAGCAAAATTGTTCTTTCCATGTTGAAATGCACTTTTATGATACATATAATTAGTTGATATTCATGATATCATGCAATTATTTAGATTAGTTAGATTATTATAATTATATATATATATATATATATATATATATATATATTTTAGGTTACAGTACCTTCATTTTACAAGATTATTAATTTTTTATTCTTTTATTATTTCTTCAGTAATTTTAAATAATTTTATTTCAGCGAATATTGTTTCCTATGTCGGAATAAGTTTCCTGATAATATTTCCTGTTCAATAATATTCAATGATCACGTTCAAGAAAGTAATTCATTTTTTCATGAATGTTATGAGAACAAATTATTTGCGATATTTGCCGCTTATTGAAATATGCTCGCAGGGATAAAATTAAACTTCGGCAAATTGCAATTCGTCTTAAGTCACGCAGGAAATCGTTGTTAAACGAGGCATACAATTGCAACGGTAAAGGCCAACGACCATAACGATAGAAAGTATTGAGGTGTTCGTAACTCTTTATAAATACAATCACGAAATATTTACATAAATAGCTAACTGATCTTCCACTAGAGAGATTACATTTTTTAAATAAATTATACGCTTATAGTTTGCATTAAAATTTAAAATAGAGTTTACTCGGACATCAGAAGAAAAGTCAACTTAATGATTTATTCATATCTTTGCCTTTTTTTAAAAGTCTCTTAAAAGTGTATTGAAAGAATATTTGTTAGAGTTTCGAGAAATTTTTTACATTGATAAATTCAAATTACATTGTTAAATTCATAATGTCAAATTATATTCAATTTGAATTATTTTTAATCATTTTTAATCATAGATCGTTAACTTAACTAAAAAAAGAATTAAACAATTTAATTTAAATAAATATATTAAATTTCATTCAAATTTAGTTTATTATCTACACGTTTATACGTTAATATAAATATTGTTGACTTTGAAACTAACTACAGAAATGAATCAATTTACATGATATTTGGACACACATGAGAATTAAAAATAACAAAACTTATTTCAAGAAAAGAAAATATTATTTAACTCGGAAGATTGGGTTACTATTGCTCTTTTGATTGCTCTAACAGTGCAGTACGCCGCGGAAGTACGCGTCGCGAGCACTTGGATCTTGCGCATGTATCTCTCGATTATTCGTCAGGATCTTCTTCATGCTGAAAGGAGGATTCGGCGATTTCTCGCTTTTACTTTCGCAAACCGGACGCTCACGCGTGAGAATGTGCGAAATAGAGAGCCGCGTGCGATTCTTTACGCGAAGATACTTTTCCGTTCTCGTTTCACATGGTAAAGACAATCTTGTAGTCAAATTCACTATTGAAATTTTTGTAAAATAATTTGGATTACTATTTACTTACAATGGTAAAATAATTTTCAAAAACAAACTTTGATGAATCGTAATTCACACATTTGTATTCTCTTACATAAATTCTTTGAAGAACAATTTTGCTGAAGTATCTAAAAATTTAGCTAGATAGGAAATAATTGCGTAGGAAACTCAAGAATGAGTACTGCAAAAACTTTTGACATTTTAGCAATCAGTTTTAGCATTCTACATAATGTTTTGAGATCTGTATTTTTAACTGAATTTTTAGATACTTCAACAAAACCTTTCTGTTTAATTGACTTAATTAACTTATTGACATTTAATTAACTTATATTTAATACTTATAATTATACTAGAAATCTAATAAATAATTTATATTTTTATTATACTTATATTTAATTCACTTGTATTTAATACTTTTATTAGAGATCTAATAAATAATTTATTTTTTTATTGCATTTAATTCATTTATATTTGATACTTAGGGAGATTTAATAACTTAAGATCATTTTGCTCAATAACATCTTTGTTATGTTTCGTTACGTTACTAAAGTGCATCAGGCGAAAATCAATTGAACATAAGCGAGTCATTGTAGCATTTCATAAGCGGGCGTTTGCTCTATCGGCTCATTAAAGTTACATTAAAGCATTTCGTAACTTTATTAATATAAAATTCTGTGCTTTCGTCGATGATTTTCACTTCGCTTTCTCGCCATAAAAAAAAAGATCACACACGCGCGTTTCCTATTTTCCACGGTCCATTCTTGGTATATTCGCGAACCACATTAATTTGGTTTGGGAAATTATCCGCGATTACTCTCCTGCGAGTAACGAAAATCGCGGGAGAGTAAGTTAATACAGCTTGTCGCATTTCGTTTCGAATTGACGATCAAAAAGACTACGCTTCGTATTTGTCACCAATTTTTTTTTAGCGCTGGTATTCCAATGGTATATCGCATGAATCTACCTTTTTATCGTCCAACAATACGAGTTATGATATTTATAATTGTACGTTTTCTGTTATTCTCTCCGAGAGAACTTGCCCTGAAGCACTTTTTACTTATATACTACTACGAACATTTTTTTTTTGTTTCTCTTTGTCTTTCTTGGAGGCTGGACTCGGCATCAGATTTCATTCCTCGTCTTCGGCTCCGAGATCAGGGATACGAAATACGCGACAAAACGCTCGTAAAGTCTCGAACTTTCCGCGTAGTACTAGCTTTCTCTTTCTCTTACGGTTCGCGCGCGAGTTTTCTCGTCGCAGCGCATCGATTTCGCGATCATCAGGCGCATCGACGAAAAATTCTGGGAGGAAAAGCGTTCCAATAAAAAATTGATCTCGGAGCCAATCTCGCAGAATACAAGTTAGGAGAAATACGGACAGATGTACTGTTCGGAAATTGCTCACTTTCCCTGAAGTTATAAACGATAGAAGAATGAGGCCCGTTTCGATGTTGAGGTGTCGATAGTTTTCGTATTCACTGGGAGATCGGAAACTAGTTTCAGCGGTTTACGCTTCAGTGAATCTTATTTATCAAGAATTTAATATTTAAAGTGAAAAATATATGACATAAAAAATGAAAAAACTCATTTGATATTCGTTAATTCGTTGTTGATAGAAATCAAATAATAAAAGAATAAAGAATTCAAGAAGAAAGAATATTATATAAAATATCAAATGGGCTTGCGAGAAGTAATTAAATTATTGTATTATATTAGTATTTATATAGGTTTTTTGCGCTTTATTATCACGTGTTGTCTATACATGATCTATTGAATCATTGCATAATTTTTGTTTCTTTTTTGATTGAAATTCAAATGATTTGTGAAACGTAGTCAATTTATTAATATTGAATGTCTGAGTAATCTCTCACTCAAAAAAGAAGTGTTTAATTTTAAAATATTAAAATGTTTTATTTTTGTCTCCGTTTATTCGTGAACATTTAAAGATGTTTTCAATAAACAAAACATTATGTGTTTGACTTTAAAATACTATGGCTTATTCCATCTTTTAAATAAACTTCAACCTCAAATCTCATTGCTTTACTCTTTTATTCTCTTTTATTCTTTTTATTTTTATTTATCTAATTAGTAACTAAATTATCACATTAGTTTATCCGAAGATGTGGAACAACCGATTGCATGTGTTTTAAATTCAAACACATAGTGTTTTATTTATTGAGTTTTTTTTATGAAAAAAAGGTTCTTAACATTTTGCGCTTAAGTTGAATTACTCAAGTTTAACGACGTCTAATGAATGCAATTACGGCGGAACTTAATTGAACCTGTCACCCACGAACGTCATGATTATTTCGCAATCGCGACATACGTGCATATGCCTACTTATTTCTGCCCAACTTAGAAACATTCAGTGGCACTGCGTGACGAATATCAGTAGAAATGTCAAAACCTATCAGTTTTTACGAAAAATTACGACTTGTTAAAAATGTCAGAGATATGACTTTCGGCACTTCAACCGGATAAAACGGTCATTCACCTCTTCGCATTTAAAATGTTATTCCAGAAAGTTATTTCGCGCTAAAATTGATATGAATTCTTCAAAAAAGGAAAATTAATGTTTTTTTCTTTTTTATTATATCCAAAGTCACTCTCGGAAGTTTGAAAATTATAAACTTTTATTTTATAATTGAAAAGACTTATTTCATAATTAATTTACACATACAATATATGACAAGTTTAATTTATTTTAAAATCAGCTTTCTTGATTTTAAAGTTTTTCAATGATTTCTCTTTTAAATTCGATTTCGAATTTAAAAAAAAATCGGTCTTTTAGCTAATTTTTCAACGATTTCTCTATTTAAATTCTTATTTTACATCGGAGAATTTCTACACACGTGACATCTCGTTTGCTTGAAAAAATTATACTTTCGTTGCAAATTCATCGAAGCAAGAACGAAGTTTCTTATGCATGGTTACCTGATGCTCATAGTCGCCGCCGCTGCCGCTTCGTCCCACAATTTCCGGCTTCCTCGCAGGATCGCCGTGGACCAAAACATCGCGCGAGATGTCACACGCGAATACGATGAACGCGAGCACGGGTAACACCTTCCACATAGTTACAAGGCGATCAGGAACCTCAATGCCTGGTCCTCGCGACACCGTGATCCCTTTTCGTCGATACGACACTTTATCTCGTCGCTCTTGGCGAAGAAGTGCACGTAAATCACCGCGGTACACAGAATAACAAAGATTACGTTCTTCCGGTTACACCAGCTTAAGATCCCCTCAAAAACCATACAGACGAACGTGCACTATCCCGTGCACTCAATCTCCAATTAAATCGATCCCAGTCGAATCAATATAGAGATTTACGAAGTCACACAAAAATAGTCGGGGACGATCTTATAATTATAATCTCTTCGTAAATATCTTCACGATGCACTAAGATAATAATTAGTTAGTACGTTATGTTGTCAGTTTGTACCAACATTTCTAATCCATTGTAGCACTTGTATTTGTCAAAAATATTTGGTTATGAAACACACTTCGAACTCTGGGAATCGTTTCGCGATTTTTCTCTTTGCACCTCTCTGTCCACTTTCTCGCTTTGTTAATTTTCCTTTTATTCCTGTATCAGAGGAGTCTCTTGATCACCGCGTGGAAAACTCATGATCCATAGACGTGTTCTCCATTTTAACTAATTCTCCATTTTCGTGAAAGAAAACCGCTCGTGTGTATCACTCGTGCGACCGGATATAAAACTTTTCGCGAGCTCAGACCGCTCGTCTGCGTTCTCGGCAAATCGCTCCTGTGAACTGACGTCGCTTTTCTCCACGCGCGCTCCTAAGTAAGCCGGTGAAACTCGAGAGGAGTAAAAGAGTCTTCTGCCACGAGTCTCCTCTACTGCTGGCTACTCACGATCACCCGCTCTCGACGGGAGCGTTCCCCGGAGCCGAACCGCAGCTTGGAGAGATGAATCCCCTGTAATCACTACACGCGGACCGCGAACGATTCGATCGGCTAACATCCGCGATTGATGAAGGATCGCCGGCCACTCACTATCTTAAATTGGGAAGTGTGTTATTTTGCGTCGAGCGTCGCAAAAAAGAAAAAAATTGATGACGGAGAAAGTCCATATTGCGGAGAATATTTAGCAAAATATCATATGACCGGGTATTAAAGTGAAATATTATAAACACTATTTCGAAGGTTACTTTTTTTGAATATGTTTTTTTGAATATGTTTCGATACGGAAATCTGATATGGAACATTCAATACGTGTTATAGCGTATAACAATTGCGTGAAGAGGAAAACGTTATCGTTAAAATTATAACATAAAAATATCTTGCTTCAAATATGTAATTATTTTAAAAATTCCCGGGAAAGAGGAGAAATTTTTTCTCATTTAACAGAAAATTATTGACTAATCAAATATTGACAAAAAAAATGTATTCTTAATATGGTCAAATTTACATTTGTCATTTTTCGTTTCACGACCTTTAAAAAAAATAACTCTTTTTGAGTTGTGACGATTTTTTATAAATTTAACTTCATTCATTTTTTATAATTAATTCTTTGACAGTTTATTTAACTCATTCACGTTTTTATTATTTTTTTTCTTTTGATATAAGAGGGTGATATGTATACACGATTAAATAATCGTTACACATAAAAAAATGTAATATCGCGTGATGTAGTCATTAAGAATCGATAAGCTTAATTTATTTGCTAATCTCTCTGTATTATTGATTTTATTTATCGCAATTGACTCTTTAGAATTCGCAACTACATCCAAAGGCTGCATAGAAAAGAAGCAGGAAGTCGTTAAGTATTCGAAGCGAAAACCTTGTTAACGCATATGCTGCATGCGTATATCTGTCACCTTCGTCTGCATGAACCTTCAATTGCAATAAAACTCGCAAGATTTTATGTGACTATTCGCTATCCCTGCATACCTGGACGTGTAGCAATAAACTATATAAACTGCGAGTAATAACTTTACACGATAATATACACTCGTTGCGTTTGTTTTTTAAATTAAATCTACATAGAATTTGTAGAAAATATTAAATATAAGCTTAAAATATTTTCCGCGCGAACGGAGAAGCAGGGCAAATCGTGTCGCGTTTTACTGACGTGTATTTAATGTATGTTGCGGCATTACAAATTACGATCAGCAAATGTG
Source organism: Atta cephalotes (assembly GCF_000143395.1). Taxonomy (NCBI): domain Eukaryota; kingdom Metazoa; phylum Arthropoda; class Insecta; order Hymenoptera; family Formicidae; genus Atta; species Atta cephalotes. The sequence continues at coordinate 3,713,049 of NW_012130080.1, read as the reverse complement.
AGCAATAAAGTAGAGAAGTGTGTCGATCATTTGCAACAATAGACTACGCAAACTATCCTTTTACGCGTAATTTACGTAAACAATACTTATAATAGCGTGATTTCTCCTCCTTTCTCCTCTTTTTAAAATGATACATTTTGCCAACAAAATTTCGAACGTAATTTATAATAATTTCCTAAGAATTATGATGTTATTCTACTTCTAACAAAGCTTTAATATTGGCAGACTTGTGTCGGTGCCATTTATCATATTTCTTTATATACTCATATACATATATATTTAATTCTATTCAGTCTACTGTATTTTTTATGTTTGTACTTTCACAAATTTAAAACGACGAATTAAAGCAATAAACAACTTGTTTCTCATAGTTCTTAGGTTACTGTTACGCGGGAAGAATTTTAGTTAGTTAGAATTTAGTTAGCGTCCAACAACGATCTCTTGTTTCCCGAAAGTTCTTGCGTGTGAATCCGTCATTTCTCGCAAAAAGTTTATATCAATTATTGTATTATGCAGCTAGTCATAACAGATGGATAGTTTGCGGTTAGCATGTAACGCGACCGAATAAAATTAATGAGTTCCCTCGTGGAGAGCGACTGTCGCTAATGAACTACGATGAAGCGACGATGTAACGACAATGACGAGGACAAGGATAATGACGATGCGGTTCTTTCGCAATTCGTTGGAGTGCAGATAGACATCAGAGCTGATTCCATTGTCTTAAGTTTGCCTTAGACGATTCAAAAGAAATGAATGAGATAGAATCTTTGACATACAATTTCATATATCTCTCTTTTGAGAGCTTATGACATAAAATATTATAATTAATAAGTATAATAGTTTAATAAATTAATCCTGCGTCGGCACTGAAATTTTCATCCGCTATTTGAGTCTTGGAATTTTAATGCAGATTTTTATGTTGTTCTGCATAAAGTTGTAAAAAATCTTAAAGAATTCTTACAGAATTCTTGTGAAAACTCCAACAAGTTTTTATTATCATAAAAGTATTATCATAGATTGTATTGATTTTATTTATTTTTTATAAATTTGAAGAAAATGGAACTGATTATATATGGAAAATTGGGTCGTAGTGAAACGAATTACTTTTCACATATAATGTAGCTTACAACATGGAGAACAATGGATGAGTTTATGGAATTTTTGAACCATGACGTATCAAAGTAAAACTTGCTCACAGTGTACCTTTTGATACACTACAGCGTAAAACTATCCTATGCGCCTTATGTCTGCATCTTTTGTTCTATGCATTACGTTAAGAGAAATATTTGATTGTTCTAATTAAATTTTTAAATTAAAAAATAAGAAAGTTTTTGTAAATCATGTATTATACAAAACATTTCTAAGTTACATTATATATGAAAACTAATTCCTTTCACCATGGCCGCATTTTTCATATAATTAATGCGGAGTTCTTTATCAAAATTTACAACCAAAAAATCAACTGCGACTTTAAAATCCAATGTTATCAAGATTAAGCCTTTAAATCTGCACGAAGATGATGCTCTTCATTTTAAGTGTAAACTCAGGATTCAGTGAGAAATAAGCTTCAGTTATAAATCGCTTGATATATGGGCTTCACTAATAGTACAGTCGGGGATGGATGCACATTCGAGCACACGTGGGAAGGTCGCACGATGAATCGTGAGATCTTTTCTATGCACACTTTCTACGCGATAAGCGAGCGTGCTACAGCGAAGGAACTGACCGACCAGTTTCAAACACACTAAAAATAATAGCGATCGCCTTAGTTTACAGTGTATAATGAAATTCCGTGTTCTCGTGACCCACAAGGATGATAAGTATTTGCCGCACGAACATTGGTGATACTTTCTAATCGTATCGATATAAGAAAATATAATACATCGGACGATGCCTACTTTTTTCTCTTTCATTAGAATATCACTCACTTTGTATCTATGTTCAAACTGTACCCTGAATTTTTTATTTAAATTCCATTGATTGTCTGGAGTTTATGTAAAGAAGCGTTTATGAGATACGCAAAGAATATTAATTTCTAGAAAAAGCACAAAACTTTTGTGCTTTTTAATTTATATATCCAGTTTCTAATGATCTAGTTTATATTCCGATTGTTTTTTTTTTTTTTACATTGATACATAAAGTGAATGCCACCATGAACACTATACGTAATCACATATTGAATTCATGTTGATTAATGACTACTGTAAAACGCTGTGTTGGTAGTTCAAGATTTCTAACGCGGGAATCCTGTTCTGCAATGTTTCTGTCCCGGTTAACTATATTACACATCATTAGAGATTTTGCAGTGCGTTTTATGATGAAGTATAATGTATTCATGCGCTCGTCAACTACGCATTATGAGAACTTAAGTAACCTTTGGAATCTTTTCTGTGTGCATAGATATGTATATTAATATTTACAGCAACGATGTAGTTATTATATTTCATTCCACTGAGAAAATATTAAATTTTAATAAATATTTGTTTGAATAACTATATTTACTAAATGTAAACATATATAGGTATATTTAATACAAAAGCCATTAATTTGATTTAATTATTTTTTTATTGAATTTAAATATTTATTTATTATAAGTAAATGTTTACTTAGTAAATGTATACTTACTAGTTTACTTATATTCAAAGAAATTTGTATCAAGATTTAGTAAATTTTTTTTTATATAGTTTAGATATCAACCTTTTAGCAATCAATTAAATTTTATTTAATTAACAATATAAATACGTTAACAATATAAATACGTTACAAATATATATATTCTTGTAAAAGATCTTTTATAAGAATTCTATTTATATTTGAAGGGAAACAATTTTATTTATTGAGTGTAAAAAAGATTAAATAAACTAGCAAACATCAGAAAAGTACGCACAAAATGGATCATGTTTATCAACTTCAGTATATTATTGTTAATGATTACGTTGGTGAACGCTGTCGCGCATATCCCGCGCAAAGATACGCGTGATCGCTTTCGCAGCATGCGGTACGTATGTACGCACACGCGTATGTATGCAAACGCGGAGCGATTGGAAGCGATGTCGAGGAAACGGTGACGGAGCGGGCCTTTCCTTGAGCGAGAACATTGGAGAACGCGCGCTTCGCTACTCTCAACGATCTCTCATTTCGCGTATCTCAGCTTGCGAGAGCTAAAGAACTCGTAAAGAATCGCGTTACTTCGCGTACTTTCACACGAACTTTCATGACAAATCTAGTCTTCCTAGTACATCTTGATTATCATCTCATGGATATTCAAAACATTCATCATAGCTCGCAGTTTACGTACTGAGAAAAAAAAATATAAAATTTTTAATAAATAATTGTTTGAATAGTACTAACATAACATTTATTTACGGAAAAAAGTATTTGCTAAATAAAAAATATAATAGTTAAATTGATTTTATACCAAATAAATGTATGTTTACATTTAGTAAATATTCAACTATTTAAACAAACTTATTAAAATTCGATATATTTTTCTCTTAGTGCATTGCTAATAATGGGTGTTTCCCAGCAAGAGACGGATAAAAGTATAACGTATAACACAATGAATGATTTCATCTTTGTTTAATGATAAACAACAAGGATGCAATAGAAATTTTCAAGTAAGAATTTGGATATCATACATTTGGCTGGCTATATTTTTCATTTCTAAAATTAATTATGCACAAGATAAAAGATATCCACATATCTTATTCTATCTCATTTTATCTTAAGCAGGTGAAAAAAACAGGTTCTGAAAAATATGGTGGATCAATCAGAAGGTGTCTAAACGGCAAAGGAGTCTAATCTCTTACTTAAGAATCTCTAGGATATAATAATTCACTGTGTTCATCTATCTCTTGCGGGAAAATATCCAATGTGCGTGAGAGTTCTAGTAGCGAAAGCGTTCTGTATACTGAGAAAAATTCTGGTTGAAAATGAACGAACCGGATTCTGATCATATCAGAATTCTGATTATCTCAATTAAAATTATATTATAGATTCAAAGAGAAAATTATGGTTTGTCCATTTTCAAGATCAGAATTCCAATTAATGCAACTATACTTTTTTTCCAGTGTACACAAGTTTTTTACATTGTATAATTTCGCATAAAAAAATATGGTATAGGTAGAACGAGACTTCATATCAAACTACTATTTTTTATTGCAACACTGAATTATGGAGCGTGTCAAAAGCGAAATCTCATAGTTTCATCAAATTCTTTTTCGAAAATCATTTTTACCGCTCACACCGCCGCACGAACGCACGTTGCTATTGTTACTTTTAACGCGCGAGTAATCCCGTGCAGTTTCATGTTGCATGTAAGACACGCTTCACGCGATTTCCAGAAGTTACACGAAATTAAACTCGAATACAAATACAGCAAATTGTCAACAGACAGTGAAATTTTATTCTGTTTATTGTGAGGACCGAACTGGCATTGAGAGAATGGTGAAGATGATTTTATATTTATTTTATATTTATTATGATGAGAACGTTATTTATTAAAATTTCATTTCTATTATTATTACGATTGTTCTGTCTATCGATTCGTTTACAATTTTTTTCGCGTAATAGATTATTAGCAGTTCGCCAAGTAGTGACATATTTTGCGGTATTGCATAGAGAAACTACTGGCGAACCTGTTCTTTCGAGTTATCTCTCTATCGAATCTAAATCTTTCGCATTGCAAAGTCATTGACTTTTTCGCGAATCAATCTCGCTAGCCTCTAATGCTAGATAATCTTTATTTTCAAGATAACGGTCAAAATAAACGGCATGAAACTATACAAATTGAATTTCTTTCATTGAAGAACTTATTTCCATTTACATCAAGATTTCAGAAAAACTATGTGAATCTAATTAAAAAATAAGCATTATATACATTTTCAATTTTTGTAATATTTTACATAATTACAAAGTCTTCTATAACACTAACTTACAAAGTTTTGTGCAAGAACATATGAATATTACTTTTAAGATAATTCTCGATGCTGAGTTTCTGTCATCGAAATATTTCTATTAGGTCTGATTTTTGAAATATGGAAAGACATTTTTTCCAATACATATAATGAACATATATATATATATATATATAATGAATTTTATTCAAAATTAAAAAAAACAAATCAGAAATGTTGAGCATTTAATGTTTATTTTTATATATCTTTAAATCATTTTCACATTAGAGTCCAATAATAGTTGCCTAGTATATTTTCGTTCTAAAACCTCTGATAATATTTCTCAATTATCATAAAATCCTGCTGGAGCCTTGTTTATCACTTGTATCCAAATTATTTGGATAGAAATTTTATTTAAAAAATGATATGCTATATCTTAAAAATTATGCTATATCTAAAAATTGATATGCTATATATTTGAAAAATTTTACCTAATGGAATTTTTCTGATAGTAGATTCGACTTTGGACTCGACATCAAAATATATTAAAAAAGTTATTTTCTTGCACTAAAAAAATATTCTCAAAAAATATTCTCTTAAATCGATAAAAGACTCCAATAAAAATGACATTTTTGTGATAACAAATAGAATAGTACTTTTGTAATAACCAGAAATTCTATTCGGTCTCTCCAAAACATCATTCTTGTACGGCCCTTTTATCGATTTAATTAGAACATATTCTCAATGTATTATTGTAATTTTTCACGGATAATTTTAATTGTTATTTTATAATACGGACAACTTGGAAATGAGTTTTCCGATTTTCTTCCGATCTTTCGATTCGAAAATTCGTATAAAATGTTGAATTTGATAACAAGAGTAATCTGTAAGAGTAATCCGTATCCTCGATGGACAATGAACATTCAAGGGTCATTAGCTTGACACGGTTTACTAGAATTAATTTATTCCATATGAGGAAGAGCTCGATCATGCAACCGGCACAGTGGTTGATGGTGCGCGTATAGACCTTATTATACGCACAGATGATAACATCCCAGTTGAACGAGAGTAACACGCGATCATCTCCCACGTGGAGGATGTGCGATAGCTATGATGAGAAGCGCACGTTAAGAGAGAGAGAGAGAGAGAGAGAGAGAGAGAGAGAGAGAGAGAGAGAGAGAGAGAGAGAGAGAG